>NC_061104.1:48328146-48355646 GCF_015104395.2 Macrobrachium nipponense | reverse complement strand
GAAACTAACTCTCTGGTAGACATTAGAGGTGCCTCACACTGAGGGACCTGGGGCAACCCGAACAAGATGTAAGGTCTGTAAGGTAAGGTCTCTCTCTCTCTCTCTGTGTGTATGGTTAGCAAGCTTTTAAAAATTGCTCTCTCTCTCTCTCTCTCTCTCTCTCTCTCTCTCTCTCTCTCTCTCTCTGTAAGTAGTTCATTCTATCGCAAAGCCACTTGCAATATTATTAAGACAAAGTGTAGATACAGGCAAGATTTATGATGAGCACAAATTAGTCATATTACCCCTACTTTCAAAAGTGGATCAAGACTAGAGGCAAGTAATTATAGGCCTGTGAGTCTAACATCACATATTATGAAAGTGTATGAAAGGGTAATGAAGAAAAATATTATGAAACATTTAATAAAAAATAATTTGTTTAATAAAGGACAACATGGTTTCGTACCCGGAAAAAGTACACAAACCCAACTGTTAGTCCACCGTGAGAACATATTCAAAAATATGAAAAGCGGAAATGAAACAGATGTGGTTTATTTAGACTTTGCAAAAGCTTTTGATAAAGTAGACCATAATATATTAGCGAAGAAAATTAGAAAACACAATATCGTGATAAAGTAGGAAGATGGTTAAAAGAATTTTTACACAACAGAAAACAGATAGTTATTGCAAACGACGAGAATCGGATGAAGCCAAGGTAATATCCGGTGTGCCGCAAGGTACGGTGTTAGCTGCAATACTGTTTGTTATTATGATTGAAGACATAGACAATAATGTTAAGGATTCGGTAGTGAGTAGTTTCGCAGATGACACAAGAATAAGTAGAGAAATTACTTGTGATGAAGATAGGAACGCTCTACAAAGAGACCTTAACAAAGTATATGATTGGGCAGAGGTAAATAGGATGGTATTTAACTCTGATAAATTTGAATCAATAAATTATGGAGACAGAGAAAGAAAGCTATAGCATATAAGGGACCTAATAATGAGGACCATCACAAATAAGGAAGCAGTTAAAGACCTTGGTGTGATGATGATAGGAACATGTTATGCAATGATCAAATAGCATCTCTGTTGGCAAAATGTAAAGCAAAAATGGGAATGTTGTTACGGCACTTCAAAACAAGAAAAGCTGAACACATGATTATGCTTTATAAAACATATGTTCGTAGTCCACTTGAATATTGCAATATGATATGGTACCCACACTATCAAAAGGATATTGCACAAATAGAGAGTGTACAAAGGTCCTTTACAGCTAGAATAGAAGAAGTTAAGGACCTAGACTACTGGGAAAGACTACAATTCTTAAAATTATATAGTCTAGAAAGGAGAAGAGAACGCTACATGATAATTCAGGCATGGAAACAGATAGAAGGAATAGCAGAAAATATCATGGAACTAAAAATATCAGAAAGAGCAGCGGATCGGTAAGAAATTAATAGTTGGCCCGAAACTATACCGGATCATAAAAATAAGGAAAGCATCACAGGACATTAATCCACTACGCACCAGCATCGATAATGCAGCGTCTATTCAATGTGTTGCCAGCTCATCTGAGGAATATATCAGGAGTGAGCGTAGATGTGTTTAAGAATAAGCTCGACAAATATCTAAACTGCATCCCAGACCATCCAAGATTGGAAGATGCAAAATATCCGGAAGAATGTACTAGCAACTCTCTGGTAGACATTAGAGGTGCCTCACACTGAGGGACCTGGGGCAACCCGAACAAGATGTAAGGTCTGTAAGGTAAAGGTTAACAAGGTTTAAAAAATTTCTCTCTCTCTCTCTCTCTCTCTCTCTCTCTCTCTCTCTCTCTCTCTCTCTCTTTGTGTAAGGTTAACAAGGTTTAAAAAAATTGTGCTCTCTCTCTCTCTCTCTCTCCTCTCTCTCTCTCTCTCTCTCTCTCTCTGTAAGTTTAACAAGGTTTTAAAAATTGTGCTCTCTCTCTCTCTCTCTCTCTCTCTCTGGTTAACGAACTTTCAAAAGTAGCCAAATTCGCAGACGACACCAAACTAGGTGTATAAATGCAGCATACCCAGAGAAAGTAGAAAGTTTAAGAAATGCTCTAAAGAAAATAGGAGAGTAAAAAAGATGACAAAAGCATTTTAACTTGGATAAGTGTAAAGTGTTTCAAAGAGGAACAAACAACCCTCATGCCAGCTACATGCTGCTTGGGAATGACATAAATGGTGTAGAACAAGAGGTCCTTAGAGTCATTATTATCAAGGACCTAAAATCCACAAAACAGTGCGTAAGATCTGTATAGAAGACGCAGAAACTAGTGCGATACATAAAGAGGCAGTTCAAATGCAGAAACAAGGAAACGGTACTGCAGCTCTACACGTCAATAGTTAGACCTCATCTTGAATATGCAGTACAGTTTTGGTCACCAACACTACGAAAGGACATGAATAGACTAGAAGGGGTACAAGTAAGAGCCACAAAGTTAATTCCAGCCGTCAGGCAAATAGGTTACCAAAGATGACTAGAGAGCCTGAACATGTATGGCTTATAAACACGACGATCAAGAGAACAATGATAAAAACATTCAAAATACTGAAAAGCATAACAAAAGTAGATAGTAACCTATTTACGTTAAACGAAAACCAGACAAGAAATAATGGATGGAAACGAGAGCTGAAGAGATACAACACATCTCATTGTGGGAACTTCTTTACATACAAGATATGTGACACATGGAATAAACTGCCGCCAGAAGTTGTAAACAGCAACAGTGTGGAAGAGTTTAAAAGAAAGCTAGATAAAATCATTAGGACATTGTGAATGAACAGTAAAATCTGCTCCTAGAGATAAGTGAGCACACGCTGTCACCTTGGATGGACTAATAAATGTTTGAGAAATCCTAATCCTTGTAACTCACACTCTCTCTCTTTAAGGTTAATAAGCTTTTAAAAATTGTTCTTGTCTCTCTCTCTCTCTCTCTTCTCTCTCTCTCTCACTCTCTCTCTCTCTCTCTCTCTCTCTCACTCAATGTAGGGTTAACAGGCTTTAAAATTGTTCTCTCTCTCTTTCTCTCTTTCTCTCAATGTAAGGTTAACAAGCTTATAAATATCTCTCTCTCTCTCTCTCTCTTCTCTCTCTCTCTCTCTCTCTCTCTCTCTGTAATGTTAACAAGCTTTTAAAAAGTGTTCTATCTCTCAATGTAGGGCTAACAAACTTTTAAAATTCGTTTTATCTCTCTCTCTCTCTCTCTCTCTCTCTCTCTCTCTCTCTCTCTCTCTCTCTCTCTCTCCACGCCACTCATGAGCATTGCCACGCACGAGTACCTCCCGGGCGTTTGTAGCGCCCCAGATACCCACTTTCAGATCGCTTCGAAGTCAGCAGTCAGAGGTAAACGTGATGTCAAATAAGGAGTAGGTGGAGGAGATAAATGGATAGATGGAGGAGAGAGATCGATAGATAGATAGATGAAGCGATAGATAGGTGGCTAGATTGAGAGGTATATAGATGGATAGTCTGAGAGATATATAGATGGATAGATTGAGAAGTATATAGATGGACAGATAAATAGGTAGATAGATAGACAGGTAGATTGGTATGTAGATAAAAAAAATAGCTACTTCATTAGACAGGTAGAGGTAGATAGGTAAGTTGTTAAAGAAGATAGACAAACGGGTATATAACCTGAGTTACATATAGATAGATAAGCAAATAATTAGTTAGATAGAGAAGTAAGTAGATAGACAAGTTAAAGAGATAAATAGATAGATATGCAGAGTGATAGATAGATATGCAGAGTAATAGATAGATAGATATATAGTTAATTAGACAAGTAGATAGGTATATAAAGAAGATAAACAGAGGGATAGATAAAAAGTTATAGGTACATAGGTAGATAGATAGACAAACAATTAGATAGATAGAGAAGTAGATAGATAGA
Organism: Macrobrachium nipponense; assembly: GCF_015104395.2. Classification (NCBI taxonomy): domain Eukaryota; kingdom Metazoa; phylum Arthropoda; class Malacostraca; order Decapoda; family Palaemonidae; genus Macrobrachium; species Macrobrachium nipponense. The sequence continues at coordinate 48,351,742 of NC_061104.1, read as the reverse complement.
TAGATAGATAGATAGATAAATAGATAGATATAAAATGGGGATAGATAGATAGAGAGAAGGGTAGGCTCCGAGATGGCGTTGGGGCCAGGTTGGATGAGATAAGAGAGAAGAGGGAGAGGGATGGGAGGGAGGACGGTAATTGAGAGAGAGAGAGAGAGAGAGAGATAGTGGTTATGTAGCAGATGAAAGGAAGCCAGGGCGAGCCGTGACAGGGACCGTAATTGAGACCCAGATCAAAGGTAAAGACAGAAGGAGGGGAGGAAGGAGCCGGAGAGGGAGAGGTAGTGTTTCTCTCTCTCTCTCCTCTCTCTCTCTCTCTCTCTCTCTCTCTCTCTCTCTCTCTCAGGTTAAACACAACTCATAATTTCTCTCTTCTCTCTCTCTCTCTCTATACATATATATATATATATATATATATATATATATATATATATATATATATATATATATATACAGCTGAATCACGAAAAATTGGAACGCGATGAATAATAAATGAATAGAGATTCCACGAGGGAAAGAGAAGCGACGGGGATCTGCAAGTCCTTGGGAATTCTCGTCATTTACTAATCTGCTAAGTAAGGACAAGAAGTCGAAAGGCCTGGTAGAACTCCGTAGTTATTCTTTCCCTCGTGGAATTTGTATTTAGTATCATTGTTTTATTCGTGATTTAGTTACACACACATACACACACAAATACCCACACATTATATATATATTATATATATATATATATATATATATCTATATATATATATGCACGTATAAGCTTTAGTAAATTCAATGTTCTTTAGTTATTGTCATTATTATCGTAAATCTTTTTTTTTTACCGTTAACTCTGTTGTTACTTGGTTTCTTATCTTTGGTGCAACCAACGCAAATTGGGTTGGGGGGGGGGGGGGGTTCCTTGTTTTTTGTTTTTTTATGACAAAAGGATAAGGAGCCAGTTTAATTAGATTATATTAAACTCCGACTATTTGCCGTGTCTTTGAGTACTGTTGGTTCGGCATCCCCTTTCAGTGCATTTTACTGTACCTCCATCCATATTCTCTTCCATCTTTCTTTCCACCTTCTCCCAGCATTGTTTCATAGTACAAGTGTGAAGTTTTCCACCTGTTACACCTTTCAAACCTTCTTACTCACAGTTTCCCTTTCAGCGCTGAATAGCCTTATAGGTCCCAATGCTTGGTCTTTGCCCTAAATTCTGTCTTCCAATTCTTCCAAAATTCCCAGTTAGCAGGAGAGAAGAGACGCCCGTGCCCACCCCAGAACGCCGTGCGACCACTCGGAAACAATATGGGCGCCGTAACGGAATCGGTAACAAAGCCCGTCCGCCCCATCTGAACAAACCAGGTACCCCACAAAGTCAAATAAGTTCACCCACGTTGCGTTAGGGGCAAGGGAGGTTGGGGAGCCGGGGAGCACGGACATCCTCTCTCTCTCTCTCTCTCTTGCGCATGCGCGAGCGCTCTCACGCCCACACTCCTCAAATAAGCATCATCATCATTATCTGTCCCGATTATCCCGCGCCACTGGATAATATCAACTTGGGTGTTATCCGAATCGGTGGGCGATGGTATTTTTCACTTTTCGGGCAAACCTGACTCTCTTTGTTTGTTTTCTCCGCGAGACTTTTTGTTTGCGCCCGTTAGCGACTAACGAACCGGCAAGGCGTGTAATGCTTCCTCATCTGTCGATATGGGGTTTGGGGTAACATTTCGATGGCATTTTTTTTTTTTTTTTTTTTTTTTTTTTTGAGGGGGGGAGGGGGTGGGAGTTGGGTGGGGCGTGGTTGGATGTTGCCTAACAGCTATTCTATTAACTGTGGGCTGATGGATGATGATGATGATGATGATTATTATGATTATGATTATTATTATTATTATGATTATTATTATTCTTGATAAAAAAAGGAACCGAACGGATTCCCCAAAGCTAACTTTACTGTCTTATCTTTAAATGTATGTACATACACAACTGTGGATTTGATTCTCCATTATTGTTATTATTATTATTATTATTATTAGTATTATTATTATTATTATTATTGTTATTATTATTACGTTGACTCACTTATTCTATTAACGGTGGGTGGATTATTATTATTATTATTATTATTATTATTATTATTATTATTATTATTATTATATTATTGAAAGATATTGCTGCATCAGCTGCATTCAACTTGTAAATAGTCTTCTCTATTTTTCTAATAATAGCTTTCTCTCTGCTATTACAACTGGCGAGTATTGCGCCGATATTACTCATCGGAGCAGTCAATTCCAGGGATAATTGTCACAAATTTATTTATTTGTTACAGTAAATGAACAAATAGGTCAAAATATAAGTTAATATATTGGCCAACGTTTCTCTCGGTATCATCCGAGTATGATCACGGCAGTGGATCGGAGCAGACTGTTGTTGCTGTCAGGATCTACTCAATATATAGCGGCAGGTCAGCAGGGGTTCAACCGCTAGCTGCGCTTTCATTGGCCGGTGGCGCAATGCGCTCCCGCCATTGGTTGAACGAAGTTTTCTTCAAGACGCTTCTCGTCGCTGAAGGTTGCGAAGTTGCAGCCTAGCAGACCGTCGAGGCTGGGGCAAGGCTTCCCTGGGTGTTGTGTCACGACGGGTCGCGATGTCATTGGCTGCTGGGCTGCTCGTCTCATCTGGTATTCTTAGATCGGGGGTGTCGCTCGGTCTGGTATTACTTGTATTTATACACATAGGTTTCCTTAAGTTGGTGGGGAGGAACTTCGCAACCTTCAACGACGAGAAGCGTCTTGAAGAAAACTTCGTTCAACCAATGGCGGGAGCGCATTGCGCCACCGGCCAATGAAAGCGCAGCTAGTGGTTGAACCCCTGCTGACCTGCCGCTATATATTGAGTAGATCCTGACAGCAACAACAGTCTGCTCCGATCCACTGCCGTGATCATACTCGGATGATACCGAGAGAAACGTTGGCCAATATATTAACTTATATTTTGACCTATTTGTTCATTTACTGTAACAAATGAATAAATTTGTGACAATTATCCCTGGAATTGACTGCTCCTGATGAGTAATATCGGCGCAATACTCGCCAGTTGTAATAGCAGAGAGAAAGCTATTATTAGAAAAATAGAGAAGACTATTTACAAGTTGAATGCAGCTGATGCAGCAATATCTTTCAATAAGACTTGTTTGAAAGAGGGTCTCCTTCCAATATATTATTATTATTATTATTATTCTTGAGAAAATAAACCGAACAGATTACCCAAAGGTATCTTTACAGTCTTATCTTTAAATAAATGTACATATTCATAACTGTGGATTTGTTTCTCCATTATTATTATTATTAATATTATTATTATTATTATTATTATTATTATTATTATTATTATTATTATTATATTTAGTATTATTATCATTATTATTATTATTATTATTATTATTATTATTGTTTCTAATTATCATTTATTAATAGTGGGCTGGATTAGTATTATTCATTATATTATTATTATGTTGCTCACTTATTCTATTAACAGTGATGCGGATTATTATTATTATTATTATTTTATTTATTTATTTATTTATTATTTCTTTTTTTTATATAAATTCAGCCAACCAATTACTGACAAGTGGAACATAATGTGAGGTCGGAACTACTATAACGTTCAAGATTACACACACACACACACACACACACACACACACACACACACACACACACACACCACACAAACTAGCATCATCTGTATCCAGTCTATAAAAAAACTGCTAATGAGGTCATGTAGTCTCCAATAGGTTTTATGTCAAAGCTTATCCCCTTCAACATTTTTCTTTGTTATTTATTTGACCCTTGATTCTGACAGTATTATGGTAACAGAATGTTCGATGCTTGTGGAATCTACCTTTATCAGTCGTTAAGTTAAAGTTTAAGTATATCTTAGTTTAACCAGACCACTGAGCTGATTAACAGCTCTGCTAGGACTGGCTCGAAGGATTAGATTTTTATTTACGTGGCTACGGACCAATTGATTACTTAGCAACGGGACCTACAGCATATTGTGGGATCCGAATCGCATTATATCCATAAATGAATTTATAATCACCAGATATAGATTCCTCTGATTCCATGACGTTGGAAGAGCGGGGAATCGAACTCGCAACTACTGAATAGGTAGGCGAGCACGTAACCCGCTCGTCCAACGAGTAACTTTCGTACGAGTGTCTTTTCTTTTCACTTATTGCTGCATGCAGTAAGATTAGTGAAAAAAGTAAAAAAATGTGCTCAAGTGTCTTCGGCGCAATCGATTTTTCTGTATAGCGTATAATGTTGTATGGAACTCGTAGCCGCGGCCCTTGAAACTCTCAGCTGTATGCATATGGTGAGCCTTAGTCAAGGCAGGGGTTTGGTAATACAATATTCTATGCTTGCAGAATGTTGTTTTATCGATCGCTAAAATCTATAGTTCCCGCAAAAAATAATAATCATAATAATAATAATACGATTGTTTTATTATGCTTATCTATTGCATCATACTTGTACTGAGACTCGATCATGAATGAGTTTTTGTAATCTGATATTCAGTATTTGGGGAAAGTTCCTTTATCAATTATTGAAATTAAGAGTTACTGCAAAGCAAATCATACGGTTGGTATTTTTTTTCATCTCACTCCTGGGCAGAAATTGAAAGAGGATTATTTGAATCATCGACTGAAATTCCCAGTTCTAGCAAAGCAAATCGTACGATTTTTTTTATGTCTTTTCGCTACTGAGGTAGAAAGTGAACGAGGAATATTTTGAGCTGCTAAAAATAAAAATAATAAAAAAATATTCCGAAAGGCCTCCCCCCCATGTACTTCCTGTCCGACCTTAATTGGCTAAGAGAACCCTCGCCGTGTGACAGTTGCCATTGATGCTTGACTTTCACTCTTAGGGCAACGTCAAAAAGTTTTTTATTTTTTTTTTTTTTTTTTTTTATTTTTTTTTTTTTTATTTTTTTTTTTATGCAACTGCATCAGTAAAGAAATACAGTTTCTATTGTTTTTTAATTTCCCGAGTCCGCTGGTGTGCAGTCTCCTGGTTACATTGAAGTCCCCCCTCCCGGGGGCTATTGTCTCTATGCGAGTTGGACAATTGTTAATACCCTGTTTTTGGCCTTTACACCTCTCGAAGTGTATTGAGTTGAATACAGCACACACATATATATACACCACTCACACTATCTATCTATCTATCTATCTATCTATCTATCTATCCATCTATCTATCTATCTATATATATATATATATATATCTATATTATATATTATATATATATATATATATATATAATATATATATATATACACGAACAAAGTTACAGCAACGAAGGAAAAATGAAACGCTGTAGATGCTAAGTAGCTTTCGTCTTCTTACCCAAGGACATGTTCACACAGCAACATGTCTTGGTAATAAGACGAAAGTAGACTAGCTACTCAGCATCTCCAGTGTTTCAATTTTCCTTCGTGGCTGCAACTTGGTTCGTATAATCAGTCGGTTTTTTTTTTTATTTCTTTGAGATTTAAAATCAAACACGCACACACACTACACACACACACACATCACACACACACACACACACACACATACTCACACACACACACACACACACACACATATATATATATATATATAATATATATATATATATATATATATATATATATATAAATATATATATATACATTGGGTACTTTGAGTTTGGAAAAAAGCCCCATGAGACAACATCATCAACTTTGCTTAGGTCGTGACACAAGTCAAGATTTTTTTTTTAGAGTATGGAACGGAAATTCGAGGGGCAAATAGAACTGGCAAAAGTTTGGCTTATAACTGGGTAAACGAAAGTCCAGTTCAAAAGGAAAAGGAACCGTCCACGTTTTGACAACGCGTATCTAGAGAAGTTACTTGCTGTCTTGTGATAGCCGTGAAATTTAGAGAGTACAATTCCCGAGTTTTCCTGGAAAGCATTTTGTTGTGTTGCTTCTGAGTAGTTTTAATGAAATATTGAAAGCTGTTATTGAATTATTTGGTAAAAACAATCCTGTTAATTGATAGAATCAAAACTCAAGCACCTATTCGTGAAAGGTATTGGATAGCTTGTTTTAAACGTTCAATGTGGCTTTTTGTTTATAACTTATTTCATAGTTTAATAAATATATGGTGGTATCGATGTAAAACTGTGATTGATAGAGAGACTTATGATGCATCTTGAAGTTAATGAAATTGGGAATGATATTATTTACAACAGTATTGTAGGAGATCTAAATCTATGCTGACTTTTTTTTTTTTAAACAGTTTTTCCAGTTTGCGATATATGTGAAGAAGGGCTCAAAAACTACGTTTCTCAAGCCAAAATTAGAAGTAGGTATCTTATTTGAAGTAACCTAATATATGGGCTGGCAGCCGGCCACCCCCACCCCCCACAAAAAAAAAAAAAAACGGGCTGGTACAATACTAGCATCCATCTCGGGAATTGGCCTCCCGTTACAGAACCTATTGAAAAGTTCTTTCCTCATCCTGAAGCTGTATACTATCATTTTAATCGGACCTTTTTTTTAAATCGCTGGCACGGCCTTTGTATTTAACGGAGAACTGTTTAAACAAAAAGAAGGCATGAACATGAGATGTCCACTTTGCGAACATTTTTATGTGCTCCCTGGAGGAGCACATTCTTGAAAAATGTCCTTTGGCCTAACGCCGTCTCTTTTATTCTCGTAAGTAAATGATACGTTTCCTCAAACACGGAACCGATTCCGAGCGGTCTCTTGAGTGTGTCAATACCCGTCACAGCAACATCACTTTTACCTTGAAGGCACAGGATTCTAAATTGGCCTTTTTAATATTTTAATTTTCAAAGAAAATGACCATTTCAGTACTACTGGTTTTTTGAAAGAGAACGTTCACTGGTCTTGGGTCAGACTTTAATAGCATCTGGTTCTCTAATTTTAAACTAACTCTGTGCACACTCACACACTGCTATAACTCTCGCTTCTAGTTGCTCCCTTTTTCATGAAGTCATCCTTTACTTGCTTCACTACTGCAACAATAATTGCTTTAAAAGCAAAACTTTCTATAGAATTATTTCCAGACTACTGTACAACTCATTCAACTTTATAAATTTCTTAAACTCCCTACATACGCCGTTTTCCCATCATTACATGACAATAGCTCTAGAAGGGATTTCATTAGGAACATTCAAAAGTACATTGGGGCCATTGACATCAAGCTCCTCCTAAAAAATCCCAAAATAATCGGCTCCCCTTAGGGTGGGTAGTTCCCTCAGTGGACCTCGTGCGGTGCACTGTAGGCATTACTTTAAGGTTCTATGTAGCGATCCTTCGGCCCCTAGCTGCAACCACTTTTGTTCCTTTTACTGAACTTCCTTTGATATTCTCTGTCTCACCTTACTTCCATCCTCTCCTAACACTTGACGGTTGCATCTCCCAGCATCTGTCTTTTTAGTGTATACGGTGGTATTGTATTTGTTGTTTTTCTGGGTCACAAGTACGTCCAAGAAGGGGAGCATTTTCTCATTACTTTTTTCTACCGTACAATTTAATGTAGAATTTGCTCGGAGTTTATTCACTAATTCATCTATGTCATTTTCGCCCTTTCTTGGACGTACTTGTGACCCATAAAAACAACAAATACAATACCACCGTATACACTAAAAAGACAGATGCTGGGAGATGCTTAAATGCTAGAGGAGAATGCCCTGATGCATATAAACGGTCTGTGGTAAATGCATACATAAAACGTGCCTTAACACACTGTTCGACGTGGAAAGTGACGAACGAAGAAATTAACAGAGTTCAACAGCTGCTCACAAATAACGGCTACCCAGATGACATGATCCAGCAAGTTGTCAAAAAGAGATTAGAGGCTTTCCATAACCCGACCCCGAGGGACAACACACAAGACAAAGACAAAGAAATAGTGATATACCATCAGATATCATACAACAAACACCACGAAGACGAAAGGAAAGCCCTCCTTGGTATACTGCGAAGATGAACCACCCCCCTAGCACCATATAACAAAATAACAGCAAGAATTTACTGCAAGCCAAACCTTACGGCCTCACTGGTAATGAAAAATAGTACGGCTCCATCGACGGAGAAAGAGGTTGAATCTGATATAGTATACAAGTTTGTCTGTGCTGACGAGCAATGTCAGTCCCCCCAAAAATGCTATATCGGACACACAACCACTACACTCAAACGTCGCATGCAGGCCCACAGAAACCAAGGTGCTATTCACCAGCACTTTGTGGATACCCACAATAAAAAAAAACCATCCGTACAAGAACTTCTCACAAACACCAAAATAATACACAAGGAAGGCAACTACAATCGTTTATTGACATTAGAAGCCGTCAGCATCGCAATGCAACGCCCAAACCTTAACATCCAACGCGAGGCAGACCGATCTTTGCCCTCGTGTAGGAGGGCAGCCCTTCAACCGCGTGGAACAAGACCACCACACGCGGACAGGAGCGCACACTGACATTTTGTTAATTAAACATATATGTAATTAATATATATTTTAATGTAAAATTTGTATATAATAACTTACTTTCAACTTTTGATATAATTTCTGTTAACATATTTATTTATTTGTCTTATTTTGTTTCACTATAGTCTTTTGTAAATATTTAAAACTAGGTATCTGGCAATTGTACTACCTTTCCGTCCTCATGACGTCACAAAACGCATGTAGGCTCATATTTGTATTTCCTACGGGCTGCTCTATGAGCAAGAGCTCGTGCTGGCATAAAGCCAGCTTAATCTTTAACAACAACATATTTGTATCAGTACGCTTGATAACGTCAATACGTATAGGTTGACGAAACAGCTGTCGCGTTTTTGTAAAAATACTGGAGTAAATGGAAGAACCCTGGCAACTACCGGCCAATTGCAATCACAACGATCGCATCGAAGATACTTGAGTCGGTTCTTCTTGTGAGACTTCTCCCTTTCTACACACTGACAACCAGATTCGGGTTTAAAAGCAAACCACTCAACCGACACCTGCATCTACTTACTGAAAGAATTGCTGAACTACTACCTATCATCAGCATCTCCGGTTTTCCTGTGTTCGTAGATGTGAGAAAAGCATTTGACAGAGTAAACTACCTGAAGCTATTCCTGAAGCTGCATAAAAGGGGAACACCCCTATATCTAATTGGCATTTTACATTGCTGGTTCTCCACACAGCAATTCTGTGTCAAATGGGACAACGTATTCGTACACCTTCGGCTCCCTAAACGGGCTTCGGCAAGGGGGCATTCTCTCTCCATACCTGTTTAATAACTTACACAGATGCCTTGAATGTCAAACTGAACTCACTCCCAATCGGATGCACTGTCAATGAAACAACTATAAACAACCTCTGTTACGCCGACGATATGGTTTTGATTTCCCCATCAGTGCATGGCCTCCAACGACTCATCGACACTTGCCGCCAATATGCAGAGGAATTTGATATAATCTACAACGAAACCAAGACCCAGTGCAATGTCGCTTTCTCCCGAGATCGCTTAAGCATATTGCAGAACCACAAATTTTTCCCTCGGAAACCATCGGCTGGGAATTTGTGCGCGAATTTCCGTATTTGGGTCACATTATTACCGACGACCTAAAAGATACGGCAGACATTGAACAGAGGCGTCGTAAACTAGTGCAACTGGCAACATGATTGCAAGGAGGTTTGCCTTCTGTCACCGAGACGTGAAACTGCTGCTCTTCCGCTCGTACTGTTACAGTATCTATGGGTGTTCCCTCTGGACGAACTATACCCGAGGAGACCATGTGACGTATCACTGTTGTGCACATGACATTCTGAGACGCCTCACAAACACTCCACGCGTACCACTTCCGCCACACAGATTTCTTAGAACCACCTGGACAATTTAAAAATCATTGTAAGGCGAACATGTCCAGCCTGGTAAACCCGAGTGAGAAACAGCGGCAACTCGCTCATACAAAGCATCCTAAGGAGTGAAGCAAGAAGAAGATCTAAATTGTGGGAAAGATGGGAAAATGAGGCCTTTGTCCCGTAAAGGACTTAATCTCTGTATTAGCAAGATGTCATCTGCAGATTTTGTCATTATTTATATTTATAGCTGATATTTTATTTTTTCATTTCGGTGATTACTATCAAGTTAAAGTTTTATATATATGTATATATAGTGTATGTATGTGTATGTGTATGTGTGTGTATGTGTATATATATATATATATATATGTATATATATGTATCTATAATATATATATATATATTATATGTATATATATGTATATATGTATGTATATGTATGTATATGTGTATATATGTGTAGTGTGTATGTATATATACGTATATATGTTGTATGTGTGTGTGTATGTGTGATATATGTATATATATATATTATATATATATATATATATATATATATACATTCAATTTATGTATTTTAGCCCTCTGGACCAGACTACTGTAACCACCTAAGGTCTCTATGAAATTTAAGCTATATAATTTGTGCACTAACTGTTATAACTCTCAATGCATTTTTTTTTTCCTCACCAATATTATTACTATTACCAGTATTATGATTACTATCTTTTATGCTACCTCAGCTATTTTGTGGATAAGTGCCGATTACTAATTTTTCCTATCATGTTGACTCATATATCTAGATTGTGTATGTTACTGTGTATTTTGTATGTTCATTGTATATGGTCTTGAACCGAAATAAAAGATATTATTATTAGTAACCTGAATAATGAAGTGAAGAAAATAATTAGAAAATATGAATCAATTTCAAAAAAAGCTGGTAAACAGTGAAAAAAGCCATTCTATTCAATGAATATATATATGTATATATATATATATAGTATATATATATATATATATATATATATATATATATATATATATATATAGTATATATATATATATATATATATATATATATATATATATATATATATATATATATATATATATATATATAAATATATATATATATGTATATATATATATATGTATATATATATATATATATATATATAAAGTACATACATATATAAAAAGTATGGACGGTTAAAGTATTGGAACCATTTTTTAGGAGAAACTCCCACGTGGACATCTGGATAGGTTCTGCAAATGTTATCGAGTTTTCCGAACGAGGGGAGGGTAATCTTATTAGTATCAGAGAGAGAGAGAGAGAGAGAGAGAGAGAGAATTGGTAAATGTACGAAATTTGTATGAGAGAGAGAGAGAGAGAGAGAGAGAGAGAGAGAGGAGTGGAAGTAAGAAAGCTTTTTGTGCGTGTGTGTGTGTGTTAAGAGAGAGAGAGAGAGAGAGATTGGTAAACGTTCGAAATTTGTATGAGAGAGAGAGAGAGAGAGAGAGAGAGAGAGAAAAGGAGGGGGGGGGGGGCGGGGTTTAGCTGGCAGTCGTCAAAGCATGTAAACGGTGGATTTAGACAACAGGAGTCTGTCATTAGGTCATCATGCAGTACTCAGGTCATTGAAAGTCTTTTCAATCGCGTGGTTTGGCAAGGGTATGAATTACAGACTTTGCTGACAGACCTCTCTCTCTCTCTCTGTCTCTCTCTCTCTCTCTCTCTCTGAGATACTCATTTAGTCGCTTACTCTTATTTCTCTCTCACTCAGTCCTCGTTCAAATTTCGTATATTTACCAAATCTCTCTCTCTCTCTCTCTCTCTCTCTCTCTCTCTCTCTCTCTCTGTACATATATATATATATATATTATATATTATATATATATATATATATATATATATTATATATATATATATATATATATATATATATTATATATATTAATATATATAGCTTTCATTCAAATTCTCCTGCTTTAGCAAAAAAAAAAAAAACACTGTCGTACATTACATTGGCTGAACTCTCTCTCTCTCTCTCTCTCTCTCTCTTCTCTCTCGTGCCAGTAGATAACGGATTTGTTGACCCAAAATTCAAAAATTCCATTTAGCTTTCATCTCCAACCAAAAAAAAAGTTAAAAAAGTTCAAAGTATAAAAAAGCACAGAAATGATATTTCCTTCGTTAAAAATATTCCACTCTTTTTTCCCTTTTTTTTGGCAGTGTTGATTTGTTCTGGAGAATATTTTTATTTATTCTTTTGTTTATTTTAGGTGATTATAATTGATTTTGCTTCGAATTGCCTGGCTTTGATCAGTTGCAAGTTTTTGCTGAGGAATAATCATTATTATTTGGCAGGTGTCAGTTGATTTCTCTCTCTGAGTTAGTTTATGCTTAATTGCTATTTATTTTACTTTACACTTATTACTTTACGGCTGTTACTCTATTACTTTATTATTTTGTTGCTGTTATGTTATTACTTTATTGGTATTATTTTATTACCTTCCTGCTATTACGTTATTACTTTATTGCTATTTATTGATTATTTTATTGCTATTACTGTATTGCTGTTATTAATTTATTGCTGTTACTTTAGTACTATTTATTTTATTATTTTATTTCTATTTATCAGTTTATTGCTATTTATTTTATTATTTTATTGTTATTTATTAATTTATTGCTATTTATTTTTATTTTATTGCTAATATTTTATTACTTTTTATTACTCTGTTACATTATTGCTATTAATTTATTGTTTTATTGGTAATATTTTATTACCTTACTGCTATTATTGTAATAATTTATTGCTATTTATTTTATTATTTGAATGCTATTACTTTATTACTAACAGAATTATATCACTTTATCACTATCATTTTATTACGTAACTGCTATAACTTTATTACTTTGCTTCTTTTTATTTTATATTTTATTGCTATTACTCTATTACTTTTATTTTTATTGTTATTACTATATTGGAATTACTGTATTTCATTATTGCTATTACTTTATTACCTTAGTGTTATTATTTTATTACTTTATACTACTATCTTGTTACTTTTACCGCTATAACTTTAATGCTTTATTGCCATTTATTTATTTTATTTTTTTGCTTTACTTTTTTGCTTTGTTACCGTTATTTTATTACTTTATTGGAATTAATTTATTACTCCATTACTATTATGTTATTACATCATGGGAATTGCTTTATTACATTATTGCTATTACTTTATTACTTGATTGATATTACTTCATTACTTTGTTAATATTATTTTATTGCTTTAATGGAATTATTTTATTGCATTTTTACTATTATTTTTTTTGCTTTATGAAATTACTTTATTACTTATTTTTTTTTTTACTTTATTACCGTTATTTTTTACTTTACTGCTATTACTTAATGCTATTTATTTTATGGCTTTAATGATATTACTATTATTATTTTATTGCTATATTTTTCGTATTGTACTGCTATTATTTTATTTCTTCACTGCAGAGACGTGTCCCCTGACTTACAAATATGCAATATAAGACTTCGAGTTTTTAAACTTTATTGTCGTAATATCGTCATCGTCTTAGATATAGATCTATTCAGTAGCATTCAGTAAAATCATTATTCTGCTCGGAAAACGTTTTATTGGCAACCGAAATTCCTTATATAGATAAATCTGATAGAGGGATTGATTGATCGGTTAGGGGCTATTAAGACTGGCGTCACTCAGGGAGGATAAAGGAAGGGAGGCGAATGAAGAATGGGGCTTTTAATGAAGGAAGTGGTGCTCCGCCTCTCAAAAGACGGAAGACTATAAGAAGTCAAGGAAAGCCGGTTATTGATGCAAATATACTTCATCGGGACTCGGTGGTTTTGTGTTGACATCAGTGTCGGTTCGAATTTCACCTCCCGTACTGCCGTCATCGGTGCACCTCGTGCGGTGCACTGTAGCCATTACTTAGGTTCTTTGCAGCTCTTCCTGAGACTTCTATCTGCAAACTTTTCCATTCCTTCTACTGTTCCTCCGTTCATATTCTCTTCTATGTTGCTTTCTACCCTCTCTAACAATAGATTCATAAATATATGTTATTTATGTATAAGTATGTGTATAAATATGAATATATGCATGAATGTATAAATGTAGTGTATATATATATATATATATATATATATATATATATATATATATATATTTGTATATATTTGTATATATTGTGCAAAATATTATCTATATATATATATATAATATATATATGTATATATGCCATACATACACACACACACACATATATATATATATATACATATATATATATATATATATATATATATATATATATATACCACAGGAAAATGATAGTCAGAAATCCAAGCGCTTTCGTCTTTACCAAAGGACATTGTCAAGGAACGAATGAAATACAATTGGAGAGAAAAGGTCTCAGGTACACAACGAGATCAAGAATACCAGATGGTTAGCTGTCAAAAGAGTAAAAATTAAAAGAGATAATCCAGGATTATCGGATATCACACGGTCACAAACCTAAACATAGATTTAAACCCTAACAGAAACTACAACGTATCATATAGTCCAAAACATGTAAAAACTGACTATATTAATTTTGTAGATAACTATAAGCAACAAAATTAATATATTCAGTTTTTACATGTTTTGGACTATACGATACGTTGTAGTTTCTGTTAGGGTTAAATCTATGTTTAGGTTTGTGACCGTGTGATATCCGATAATCCTGGATTATCTCTTTTAATTTTTACTCTTTTGACAGCTAACCATCTGGTATTCTTGATCTCGTTGTGTACCTGAGACCTTTTCTCTCCAATTGTATTTCATTCGTTCCTTGACAATGTCTTAGTAAAAGACGAAAGCGCTTGGATTTCTGTCTGACTATCATTTTCCTGTGTGGTATTTGTTTATTTAAGAAGTCACGTGCATTTACTGTGATTTTTTTTAAGCATATATATATATATATATATATAATATATATATATATATATATATATCAATATATATATATATATATGTATATAATATATATATATATATATATATATTATTAGTAGCCAAAATGCCCTCATGACTTCTCTAATTCCTCGCGTTTTTGTATAACGCTTATCGCTACAAAGCCTTTGGATCCAAGCGCAAGAAATGTGAGGCAATTACGACGTCCAGTAGCTGGAGACGATCCCCCCAACCCATAATCACAACGAGGTCACATTGTCGACTTGAACACGAGAAGGGTTAAAATGTCTGTGGCCGCTCATACAGACATACATACATACATATTACTCTCGAATTCAGATATATTTATTGAGAGCTGATATAAACCCATTCTCACCATCGTTTTTATTGCATATTATATACAGTATATATAATATTAATATTAATTTATTCACGTAGTACCAGATACGTATGTAATTGTAATAGCTAAGAGGACATTTTTTTCATAAAATAAATGATTATCGAGTGAAGATACTGGCCCTCTCATTTAGCGTTTTTTGAATACTCCATATTCTTGTGTGAAGAACCAGCCATAGCGAATCATGACGTAGAGCTGTCTGAAATAGCTTTCAGTAGCAGTGGCTCTCATTATAAATAGCTCCTAATAGAAATAGATTCCATTAGAAATAGCTCCAATTAGAAATAGCTCCGAGTACAGGTAGTTGCCAATAGAAACAGCTCCCAGTAGAAATAGCTCGGAGTAAAAATAGCTCCCAATAGAAATCGTTCCCATTAGAAATGGCTCCCAGTTGAAATAGCTCTAAGTGAAAATAGCTAGCTCCTAGTAGAAATAGTTCCCAAAAGAAACATCTCCCATTATAAATGGCTCCCAGTAGAAATGGCTGCTATTAGAAATAGCACTGCGTAAACATAGCTCCCAGTGGACACAGCTCCCAGTTGAAATAGTTCTCATTAGAAATGGTTCTCATTAGAAATAGCTCCCAGTAGAAATAGCTCGCAATAGAGACAGCTCCAAGTAGGAATAGCTCGCAATAGACACAGCTCCCTGTAGAAATAGCTGAGTTGAAATAGCTCCCAATAGAAATAGCACTGAGTAAAAATAGCCCCCACTAGACACAGCTCCAAGTAGAAATAGCTCCCATTAGAAATGGCTCCCAGTAGATATAGCTGAGTAAAAATATCTCCCAATAGGAACAGCTTCCAGTAGAAATAGTTCCCATTAGAAATGGCTGCGGTTAGAAATAGGTCTCAGTCGAAATAGGTCTCAGTAGTAAAAAGAGCTCCCAGTAGAAAGCGTTAGAGACCGAAGCCAGTCTCTCGCGGACAAGTTCACTGGGGCTAAAAGGTCGTCATTATACCGCTAAACAATCTCGTGGCCCGACGCTTTCTCAGATGGAAGGAATTATCGCCGATTCAACCGCCCACTGTAATGACGCCGTGGCATAGCGGTTATAAAGCCGTGTCATTACGACCACTTTGTCGTTGCAACTTCCAGGAGGCCGTGTTTTCGCCGCCTCTGTCGAGTTGAGTTGGCGTGCGCTCATTTCCTCTAACTACGTTCTTATTTCTATCAGATACACCTACTTCCCTCCCCGCTCCCCCTCCCCACAACACACATATACACACATACACCTACCCCAAACCCCTGATTCAGCCCAACCCACACATACAACTCGCTTAGATTTATAGAGCGTGAAAAACATGAGCTGTGAATCTGTGTCGCGTTTTTTTTTTTTTTTTTCGTTAAAATTTTTTTTTTTTTTTTTTTTTTTTTTTTGCTTGACAGTTATGTCTTGGTTTTCTGGTCGTTAATCAGCTGTCTTTCTCCGTTGTTTTTTTAAAGGCTTCTGATTTGATGTTAAGTGGCGGTAGATGAGTTTATTCAACTTTTCTGACAGGCTGATATAGTTATCTGTTGAGTTTTAATGTTTTAAACGTGTCCTGTCTTACATACTGAAGTATATAAGTATGTATATTACCTGGTACAGAAAAATCTGAGTATTAGT
This sequence comes from Macrobrachium nipponense, assembly GCF_015104395.2. Classification (NCBI taxonomy): domain Eukaryota; kingdom Metazoa; phylum Arthropoda; class Malacostraca; order Decapoda; family Palaemonidae; genus Macrobrachium; species Macrobrachium nipponense. Next base: position 48,334,858 of record NC_061104.1, on the reverse strand, counting down.
CTACCTTGTCTTGTTTTGTACAGTTGTTCAGTCCTTATAGCTTTCTACTTATAATAGATATTTTACGTTTATTCTACAGATTTTTGTTTTAAACACTTCCCATCCTACATACTGAAGTATGAGCGCCACGGTGGCGTGGTCGGTTTGGTCTACGACTACCACCTCGGTGGCCGCAGTTCGATTCTCGGGCATTCCACTGAAGTGTCAGAGATGAGTACTTCTGGTGATAGAAGTTCACTCTCGACGTGGTTCGGAAGTCACGTCAAGCCGTTGGTCCCGTTGCTGAATAACCACTGGTTCCATGCAACGTATAAACACTATACAAACAAACAAGCAAACAAATTGAAGTATGCCAGGATAATGCTACCTGGTACAGAAATGAGTGAATATCGGTCTAATTTGTACAGTTTTTCAGTCCTTATAGTTTTTTATTTACAGTGATACATTACATTTTGTTCTATAGGTTTTTGTTGCTTATAATGGTTCATAACTGCTTGCCCGGGGTGCTAAAGTTTGATACAAGTCCATTAACGCTTGATTTTTTTAGCACTTTCCCTGGCTTTTAAGTGTAACCTTTAGTATCTCCCCATACACCTTTCTTTACTATACTTTTTCGTCGTGGGGTACCGTCTCCCATTCACTTCTTTTATAATTGTATCCTTTACCGTGTCCCATATACCTTCTTTTACTACTTTCTGTATCCTTTACCGTCTCATATATACCTTTCTTTTACTAATTGTAACCTTTACCGTCTCCCATACACCTTCCATTTACTAATTGTATCCTTTACCGTCTCCCATACACCTTTAATTTACTAATTGTATCTTTTATCATCTCCCATATACCTTTCATTTACTAATTGTATCTTTTATCATCTCCCATATACCTTTATCGTCTTCTGTACACCTTTCTTTTACTAATTGTATCCTTTACCGTGTCCCCTACGCCTTTCTTTACTACTTATCATTAGTAGTCTATTCTATACCATACAGTGTGTATATTTCCTTCGTGGGAGCAAAAGCTAATGGTACGGGCTATGTAATGTTCTTCTATAGCCCAGGCCCAAGGCAGTTAAGAAAAAGGAAGGGGTGTGGGGGGGCTTGGTCCTGCGTTACTTACTGAAAACAGTTCCTTGTTGGACGAGTGGTTTTCGCGCTCGGCTGCCAATCCGGTGGTCCGATGTTCGAAACCCGGCTCTGCCAACGTGGAATCAGAGGAATTTATTTCTGGTGATGGAAATATATTTCTCGATATAGTGTGGTTCGGATCCCACAGTAAGCTGTAGGTCCCGTTGCTAGGTGACCAATTGGTTCCTAGCCACGTGAAAATAACTAATCCTTCGGGCCAGCCCTAGGAGAGCTGTTAGTCAGCTCAGTGGTCCGGTAAAACTAAGATATGCTTAATTTTTTAACTTCCTGAAAACGGAATTCTTTTGCGTCCTCTGTGGTTTCTGATTCGTGTAACAGCCTCTTTTCAAGAGGTAGTTTGGGATATCGATATATTTATAGATGTGATTTCTATATATTTAATATTATATATATATATATATAATATATATATATTATATATATATCTATATATATATTATTGGTACTTCTTATATGAAACACTGTTTAAAAATTTGTTAGTTTCTTACTTAATTTAAATGGGGTGTCAATAACCTAGATGCTGTAACTCTTGTTATAGTAACAGTAAATCAACCAATTGTAACAAAGGATCAAAGCAAAGAACAAATAGGAAAGAAATAGAATATATATTTCTTCTATCTCTCCCGAAGTTAAGTTGAAAAAATGCGCTCTTCATTATTCGGCTACAACTATTTTTCACTATTCCTAAGTTAAATTAAAGAAAAAGAAAAAATGCGGTCTTCGATATTTAAAAAAAAAAAATATTTTTTTTTTCTCTGTCCCGAACTTAAATAAAAAAGAAGAAATGGGCTCTTTACTATTTTACTAAAACTAGTTTTGTGTATCCTAAAGTTAAGTAAACAGGAAAAAAATAAGCTCGTTAATATTCCACTTAAACTATTTTTGTCGATCCCGAAGTTTAAAAAAAAAAGAAGAAAGAAATGCGTTCTTCACTATTCCACTAAAACTGTATTTTTTCTATCCCGAAGTTAAATCAAAAGAAAAGAAGAAATGCTCTCTTCACAATTCCACTACAACTATATTTTTATATCCCGAGATGATACGTGAAAAAAAAAAGAGGAGAAATGTACTCTCCACTATTCCACTGAAACTATTTTTCTCTTTCCCGAAGTTAAGTAAAAAGAAAAATTAGAAAAAAAGAGTTCTTCTCTATTCCACTACAACTGTTTTTCTCTTTCCCGAAGTTACGTAGAAAAAAATATAAGAAAAAATATGCCCTTCACTATTCCAGTAAAACTTTTTCTCTTTCTCGGAGTGGAAAAGAGAAAAAAGAAACTCGGTCTTCATACTAATTCCTCCTTGATAACATTCTCCTGTTCGCTTTCCATAATTAGCCGTCGTCGCCATCACGTGACTAAGCCCAGTCAGAATGCAAAAACCACCTTCCGGAGGAAATGAACGAGTTTTATTAGGTTGACGTCTTCATTCAGGCTTCCGTTATGTAGTTCTTAACAGCCGGCGAAATGAACTTACATAGCAAGCTGCTTTTGATACCTGCGGTGTTTTTTGTCATGTTCACAAATTTTATTTAATATGATGTCTATCCGGTTCTCATGTGAATTTGATTGTATATATATAATATATATGTGTGTGTATTATATATATATATATATATATATATATATATATATATATATATAATATATATATATATATATATAGTGTATATTTGTATATATATATATATATATATATATATAGAGAGAGAGAGAGGGGAGAGAGAGAGAGAGAAGAGAGAGAGAGAGAGAGTATAACATCCGGTGGCTGTTGACCCTTAACAGCTTGTAAAGTTTGTGAACACAATCTCCTTTGGATACGATCCTTTTAATGTGAAGTCCCTGGGTATCCTTTGTATTGAACTTCGCATGGGCAGTGTTGTGTATATACATTATATATACATGCATATTTATATGTTACAGGGAATATGTGGAAATCGGGGATTTCTCGAAATCCCTAGGAAGTACGTGAAATGACCAATTCGCATAGGAACATGTGTACCACGAGGCCTAGTACTATATTCCCTGTAACACACACACACGCATATATATATATATATATATATATATATATATATATATATATATATATATATATATATATATATATATATATAAGCGTGTATACCATTCAACGGTTCATTCCTCTGCAGATAGGGTTATCAGGGAGTAACGTAAATGGCCGAAATAAATGTAATGTATGTTAGGAATGGCGGTTAGATGTAATAATTCTGAGGATTTTCTTTTCAACGTCTATCCTCCCGGCCATCATTGTGAAAAATTATATGGCTCTTCTTCTGTCTTATTTGCTCTACTTTTCCATGCTAACCAATGAAAACTCAGCCAGCGGTTGACCCCCTGCTGCTGACCTGCCACTATATATTGAGTAGATCTTGACAGCACCTACACTACGGGCTGCTCATTAGCTAAAGCCCGTGCTGGCATAAGCCAGCTTAATACTCCAACACACAACAACAACACCTACAGTCTGCTCCGACCCACTGCTTGTGATCCTGCTCGGATGATACCGAGAGAAACGTTGGCCACTAATTCGTCATATTTTGACCTATTTGTTCATCTATTTATTGTGACAAATAAATTTTGTCACTGAAAATGACTCCTCCTGATGAGTAATATCGGTGCAATACTCGCCAGTTGTAATTGAAGAGAGAAAGCAATTATTAGAAAAATAGAGAAGACTATTTACAAGCTAAATGCAGCTGATGCAGCTATATCTTTCAATAAGACTTGTTTGAAAGAGGGTCTCCTTCTAAGATAACCAAGATAATAATACTAATAATAATTATTATTATTATTATTATTATTATTATTATTATTATTATGAGTATTACTACAATGCAAGCAACAAACCTAGTTTGAAAAGCAGAATGCTGCAAGCTCGAGTGACCCCCCCCCCCCCATTAGAGAGGGCAGCTTAGTACGGAAAAGGAAATTGAATGGTTTAAGTATAAACTTGAAGAGAAGTAATGATAAAGTTGAAAAAGTAAAAATTGCGCCGAAGTGTCTTCGGCTCAATCGAGTTTTCTGTACAGCGCATGATCAAGGTTACCGAAAATAGATCTTATCTTTCGATGGTCTCGGTATAATGCTGTATGAGCCGCGGTTCATGAAACTTGAGCCGGCCGTGGTGGCTTGTGATTTTGCGTTGCCAGAATCACGGTCATGGGTAACTTAAACCTTAAATAAAATACGAACTTTAGAGACTATACGGCTGCAATTTAGCATGTTGGATGATTGGAGGGTGGATGATCAACGTACTAATTTGCAACTCTCTAGCCTCAGTAGTTTGTAAGATCTGAGAGCGGAGAGAAAAAGTCTGGACGTACAGATAGAGGCATCTCAATAGTTTTCTTTATATGATGAGCATCATTCTAGTTTGGTCACCGCAGGGAGGAAGTCTCTAGGAAACTATGCGTTATTGAACCTAGCTGAAGTAAAGACTAGATTGTCAGAATTAACCGCATATCTAGCAATTCGTGATGGATATTATAGCCTGTAAAGTTCTTACTGCAAAGGATGATTAGAAAACTCGTCTGTGCACCTTCCGCGGTGCACTGTAGGCATCACTTGAGGTTGGGTCTTTTCTAAGCCCCTTTCGCCACTAGCTACAACCCCTTTCATTCGTTTTGCTATACTTTGTATGTATTCTCTTTCTTCCATCTTGCTTTCCTCACCCATCTAACAATTGTTTCATAGTGCAACTGCTTTGAGGTTTTCCTCTTATTACACATTTCAAACCTATCTACTCTCAATTTCCGTTTCAGCGCTGAATGACCTCATAGGTCCCAATAGTTCCACAAAAAGGACGTGATATTTGTAAAATACTACTAGTTAAAAAAGTTACCAAGAGCGTCTCCCCTTATGCCACGTAGATTTAGTCCCTTGATTATTATTATTATTGTCCTTTCAGTCGGGTGAGAGTGAACTGCTGATCTTGAAATGTCGGATTGTATTGGGGCTGTCTCCCCCCTATCTCCCTCCCCCTCCCCCTTCCCCTTTCTCTCCTCGTTCGCCTTCCCCTTCCTCTCCCCTTTCCCTCCCCTATCAGCTTTCCCCCCTTCCGTACCCCTTTACCTACCCTTCCCCTCATCTTTCCACTTTCCTTTCCTTTCTACCATCCTCCTTCCCCTCCCCATTTTCCTCCCCTTCCGCTCCCCTTTCCACTTCTTTTCCCACACTTCCCCTTTCTCCTCCCCTTTTTCCCTCCCCTCTTTCCCTTCCACTCTCTCCTCCCTTCCACCTCTCTCCTCCTCCCCCTTCCCCTCTTGTCCTCTTTCCCCTCTCTTCTCCTCCCCTCCCCTCTTCACCTCCATTTTCCCCTCTCTTCCCCTTCTTCACTCCCACTTCCCTTTCCCCCCTTTCTCCCCCCCTCTTCCTCACCTTTCCCTTTCCCCTTCCCCTTCCCCGCCGCCGCCGCTCATTCATCGCTTATTCTGGAAGACGCCAAAGGACCTGGAACGGAGTCGATAATGAGGGGTCATTACTCCAATTGTCCTTTGGGTCGAGACTACCGCAGCTCCCCCCCCCCCCCCCCCCCCCCCCTTCAGCCCACTTCTGATTGTTAATACGTCTGGCCACTGGATGACGTCATTGTTGCTCTTCTTTGTTTAATGTTTCTTCTTCCTCTTCCTCTTCTTCTTCTTCTTCTTCTTCTTCTTCTTCTTCTTGATTTCATTCAACTGGGCTAATTCCACTTAACATTTATAGATGTTAGATACCATTACTGTGTTCTTCTTTCCTGTGTCTTATTTTCTTCAAAAGGTTTAATTCATTATCTCTGTATTTATTTCATTCATACATCTAATGGACTCTTGCAATTTGGTTCATTTTTCCAAATTGTGTCATTAGTGTACGTTTAGTTGAATCCTGTATCTTACATTTGAAAAAACTAAATTTAAGTAATTATTTTATTTTTTATCTTTGTTTTCCCCCTGTTTCATCTCATTCAGAATTGTTGCTCAGTGTGATTCAGAACGGGACAATAATTAGAAATAAAAGTAAATCCTTTGGTCGAGCAGCATTTTCCACACACGGGAATGGCTAACGACCACTGGTAGTACCAGCCACTGTTAAAATGACTTGAGTTACAGATACAGCTGTTATTGACGTAGGAGAAAAATATTCACCAGCACTTTTTGAAGCATGCGCCATTAACATCAACGACTCCAAAGTCGTCAGAAGAATTGAGAACTATAACTTGCTTTTTGGAAGGGTTTGGCTATACACTGCTGAGGTGCAGCGAAAGAGAATATTTGGTCTCTAAAGTATTATTATTATTATTATTTTTCTTTGTTTATCACAATCCTCCAATTCGACTGGGTGGTATTTATAGTGTGGGGTTCCGGGTTGAATCCTGCCTCCTTTGGAGTCTATCATTTTTCTTACCATGTGCGCATTTTCTCGGATCACACTCTTCTGCATGATTCCTGTAGCTACTTCAGCGTCTAGTTTTTCCAGGTTCCTTTTCAGGGATCTTGGAATCGTGCCTATTATTATTATTATTATTATTATTATTATTTTTTTTTTTTTTTTTTTTTTTTTTTTTTT
>NC_061104.1:48293146-48323146 GCF_015104395.2 Macrobrachium nipponense | reverse complement strand
CTTGTAGAAGTGAGAAGATGATACGGACGTTTGTAGGTTCTTCAGTATTTAAACAAGTAAAAGAATGTTGTATGAAACTCTCACCCGCGGCCCGTGAAGCTTTCAGCTACGGCCCGGTGGCGGCATTTGTTATTGGTACCTACATATAGGATGCCACATGCACGGTCATGTATAACTTTAACCTTAAATACAATAGAAACTGCTGATGCTAGAGGGCTGCAATTTGGGATGTTTGATGATTAGAGGGTGGATGACCAACATACCAATTTGCAGCCCTCTAGCCTCAGTCGTTTTGAAGATCTGAGGGCAGACAGAAAAAGCTCAGACTAGTCTCCTTGTATCCTTAAGATTATCCAACCTTATTTCTTGTTGATTGAGGTGATGTATGTAGCAGTACATAATTATTCTGTATTAAATTCACCCAAATGCCGTTTCTCGTTGATTGAGAACCCGTAGTGCTGGCGTGCCGACGGTGCACCTTATGTTGTGCACTGTAGGCATTGCTCAAGAGTTTTTGCAGCATCCTTTCCTTAGGCCCCTGGCTGCAACCCCTTTCGTTCCTTTTACTGTACCTCCATTCATATTCTCTTTCTTTCATCTTACTTTCTTGAACCCTCTCCTATCAGTTGTTTCATAGTGCAATCGCCCGACGGTTTCCTTTTTTTCTATGTTACCAAACCTTCTTTACTCTCATTTCCCTTTCAGCAGATGTCCTTATAGGTCCCAGCGCTTGGCCTTTAGCCTAGATTCGATATTCCATCCTATACTTGTTGATTTATATAATGTATGTAGCGTCGCATATGTTGCAGTACGTTCACCAAAGTGCAGTTCAAACAGTCTGAAGACAGGGACAAGGGATGGGTGTTGATGACACTCTGAAGACAAGGGATGGGCGTTGATGACACTCTGAACCTTACCTTACCTTACAGACCTTACATCTTGTTCGGGTTGCCCCAGGTCCCTCAGTGTGAGGCACCTCTAATGTCTACCAGAGAGTTGCTAGTACATCTTCCGGTATATTTTGCATCTTCCAATCTTGGATGGTCTGGGATGCAGTTTAGATATTTGTCGAGCTTATTCTTTAAACACATCTACGCTCATCCTGATATATTCCTCAGATGAGCTGGCAACGCATTGAATAGACGCTGCATTATCGATGCTGGTGCGTAGTGGATTAATGTCCTGTGTGCTTTCCTTATTTTTCCTGGTATAGTTTTGGGCCATATTAATCTACCTCTGCTTGCTCTTTCTGATATTTTTAGTTCCATGATATTTTCTGCTATTCCTTCTATCTGTTTCCATGCCTGAATTATCATGTAGCGTTCTCTTCTCCTTTCTAGACTATATAAATTTTAAGAATTGTAGACTTTCCCAGTAGTCTAGGTCCTTAACTTCTTCTATTCTAGCTGTAAAGGACCTTTGTACACTCTCTATTTGTGCAATATCCTTTTGATAGTGTGGGTACCATATCATATTGCCAATATTACAAGTGGACTACGAACATATGTTTTATAAAGACATAAATCATGTGTTCAGCTTTTTCTTTGTTTTGAAGTGCCGTAACAACATTCCCATTTTTGCTTTACATTTTGCCAACAGAGTTGCTATTTGATCATTGCATAACATGTTCCTATTCATCATCACACCAAGGTCTTTAACTGCTTCCTTATTTGTGATGGTCTCATTTATTAGGTCCCTTATATGCATATAGCTTTCTTTCTCTGTCTCCATAATTTATTGATTCAAATTTATCAGAGTTAAATACCATCCATATTTACCTCTGCCCAATCATATACTTTGTTAAGGTCTCTTTGTAGAGCGTTCCTATCTTCATCACAAGTAATTTCTCTACTTATTCTTGTGTCATCTTGCGAAACTACTCACTACCGAATCCTTCATTCATTATTGTCTATGTCTTCAATCATAATAACAAACAGTATTGCAGCTAACACCGTACCTTGCGGCACACCGGATATTACCTTGGACTTCATCCGATTTCTCGTCGTTTGCAATAACTATCTGTTTTCTGTTGTGTAAAAATTCTTTTAACCATCTTCCTACTTTATCCACGATATTGTGTTTTCTAATTTTCTTCGCTAATATATTATGGTCTACTTTATCAAAAGCTTTTGCAAAGTCTAAATAAACCACATCTGTTTCATTTCCGCTTTTTCATATTTTTGAATATGTTCTCACGGTGGACTAACAGTTGGGTTTGTGTACTTTTTCCGGTACGAAACCATGTTGTCCTTTATTAAACAAATTATTTTTTTATTAAATAAATGTTTCATAATATTTTTCTTCATTACCCCTTCATACACTTTCATAATATGTGATGTTAGACTCACAGGCCTATATTACTTGCCTCTAGTCTTGATCCACTTTTGAAAGTAGGGGTAATATATGCTAATTTGTGCTCCTCATAAATCTTGCCTGTATCTACACTTTGTCTTAATAATATTGCAAGTGGCTTTGCGATAGAATGAACTACTTTCTTTAACAAAATAGCAGGAATTCCATCAGGCCCTGCAGCAGCTCCATTTTTAATTTCATTAATAGCCTGCACAATATCAGCTTCATTAATATCTATGTCAGCTAAATATTCACTATTTTCATCCCTTACTTCTATATCATTATTCTTCTTATCTATTCTAGGGGTGAATTCTCTCTTATTATCGTTCTGCCAGTATGTGCAAATTTCCTTTTTTTTCATTCGTTAATCTCCCTTCAATTCTCAGAGGGCCTATTTCTAGTTCTTCTTTTATTCATCTTTCTTCGCATATGAGTATAATAGCTTGGGGTTTTGCTTGATATTTAATAGGGTTTTTTCTTCCAAGTCCCGTTTTTCATTTTCTTTTGATTGTATAATCTTTTGTTCTGCATTTTCTATCTTACTTTTTAGTTCTATAACTTTCCATGCATTTTTTTCTTTTGCAAGACCTTTTTTCCACTTTCTGATTTTCTGGAACAAGATCCTTCTGTCTCTTGGTATGCATGAATGATGTTTTACTTTTCTTCTTCGGTATATATTTTTCCACTATTTTCTCCAATATTTTATATAATATCTCCGTATTTACCCTCATGTCATCACTTACGAAAATGTTATCCCAATCTTTGTTTAATTCTTCATTAATTTCTGACCATTTTTTTTATTTTTTTTTTTACTGTAGAAGTTGTATTTTCCATATCCTTCCCACTTTTTTCATTTCTTGCTTATCTCTATTTTCACTTGCTTTGGATGAACTGAATTAATTCTATGACATTATGGTCTGAAATATTCGCATTATAAACTATTATTTCTTTAACATAATTCATCTCGTTCACAAATACTAGGTCTAAAGTATTTTCCTTTCTTGTTGGCAGGTGATTTATTTGTTGAATGTTGTATTCTAGTAGCAATTATCTAATGCTTTTCAAATTGCCTCTTATCTTCTGCACTACTATTACTCTCTTTTTATATGTATAAGTACAACCACAATCTCCTATTCGTTCTTTCCATTCTACGAAAGGAAAGTTGAAGTCACCAGATAGGAGAATAGTCCAGTCCTTGTGATTTCTACATATATCATCCAATTTTTCAATTATTAAGTCAAACTCTTTAGGTATAGGAGGTCTATATATTACTATGTTCATCAATTTTTCAGATTCAAATTCTACCGCTATTAGTTCACATTCTGAGTTACTATATTTCTCATATATTTTTCCTTGTTTTTTGTCTTTCCCATATATTGCGGTTCTCCTTGATTCCTATTTTTTCTATCTGATCTATAAGTTTGGACCCTTTATTTGATCATCCTTCCCAGTCTCTTGGGAATACCAGGTTTCACTTATATTCATTATATCTATTTTCTTTTCTTTTTGGGTTAGTTCTTCTAAGTACTCTATTTTTCTTTTGAGTTACTCGTAACTAAACCCTGCGCATTCATCACTATGATGGTTTGCGTGTTTTCTCCTTCATTTAATACTGGTAGTAATAAGGATTTTCCCATGTCTCTTCCTGTTCTGGTATGTGTTGTTCTTTTTTTCATTTCCAGAAATTCTGACATTAAAAAATCCAACTTTTCCATAATATTTGATCTTCCCTCATCATAATTATTCATTTTGAGTCTGAATCTGCAATTTTTCTCCTTTCCGTTTTTCTGCAATATCCTCTTGCATAATAAATACAGTTATTATCTCTTGAGTAGAATTTCGGAGCTGATGCTTTGAAATTTTTTGCTGACACCTCTGCATATCTCATTGGTGGTTTGCTTTTCTCTTTTACCTGATATTCTTTGATTTCTCTCTTTATTTGTTTCTTTCTTATTTTTGGATTTATTACTGGTTGGTTATTTATTTGATTATGATTCATGGCTACAGGGTGCATATATTTGCATTTTTTTGTCGAACTTACATCCTTTTCTTCTTTTAGGTTTTTTTTTATTTTACATATGTTTGGTATGCAGATCTCTGCAATCATCCCCATATCCATCTAAGTATGCACATTTACCATATATTTCATAGTTTTGACATATCTTAGGATGTTTGTAGTAACATCTTTCTCCAAATCTGCAATTCCCTCTTTTCAAAAGGTTGCAGATTTTGTCTTTCTTGTCTATATTTTCCTCTTTCCCCGTCATTGTATAGATCTGGGTAGAGGCCTCTTCGGGATTTGCTTTTCTGTTGTCATATCGTAATTTATTTCTTCGTAGGTATGCTGCTTTATTGCCATCATATGTAGTATCAATGAGTATCTCTGCATCCATACTTTTTATCTTGTTCTTTGTTTCCTTATTTTTTTTCTGTCATTTCATTTTTGTTTACTTCTCTTCCGTTTTCCTCTTCTTCTTTTTCTTCTTCTTCTTCCTCTCCTCTTCTTCTTCATCCTCAACTATTTTGTACATTCAATCTTGATTTAATAACATTGTCTATCCATGATAGACATGTTGAACAAAAAATTCTTGTATCTTTTCTCAAATCTTGTATTACCTCAGCACACTGTGGATGGGTCGGAATGTTGCATGCAGCACATTTTCTGATTAGGTTTTGTGGATTGACTATGCTATACCAAAACCTTACACAGTTTGCATGCTTTTGGCATTCTTTTTCCTAATGCATCAATTAGGATATTCACAAGATTCACCTTATTCATTTTCTTTGTCGGAATATGTTGGTTTATGTATATTTTCTTTATGAGTCTCTTGACCACTTGGATTTATTTGGAACTTCTTTCATTATTTTTTTCAAGATATTTTCCAAGGGATGGGCGTTGATGACACTCTGAAGACAAGGGATGGCGTCGATGACACTCTGAAGACAAGGGATGGGCGTCGATGACACTCTGAAGACAAGGGATGGGCGTCGATGACACTCTGAAGACAAGGGATGGGCGTCGATGACACTCTGAAGACAAGGGATGGGCGTCGATGACACTCTGAAGACAAGGGATGGGCGTCGATGACACTCTGAAGACAAGGGATGGGCGTCGATGACACTCTGAAGACAAGGGATGGGCGTCGATGACACTCTGAAGACAAGGGATGGGCGTCGATGACACTCTGAAGACAAGGGTATGGGCGTCGATGACACTCTGAAGACAATGGATGGGCGTCGATGACACTCTGAAGACAAGGGATGGGCGTCGATGACACTCTGAAGACAAGGGATGGGCGTCGATGACACTCTGAAGACAAGGGATGGGCGTCGATGACACTCTGAAGACAAGGGATGGGTGTCGATGACTCTCTGAAGACAAGGGATGGGTGTTGATGACACTCTGAAGACAAGGGATGGGTGTTGATGACACTCTGAAGACAAGGGATGGGTGTCGATGACTCTCTGAAGACAAGGGATGGGCGTTGATGACACTCTGAAGACAAGGGATGGGTGTTGATGACACTCTGAAGACAAGGGATGGGGGTTGATGACACTCTGAAGACAAGGGATGGGCGTCGATGACACTCTTGAAGACAAGGGATGGCGTCGATGACACTCTGAAGACAAGGGATGGGCGTCGATGACACTCTGAAGACAAGGGATGGGTGTCGCTGACTCTCTGAAGACAAGGGATGGGTGTTGATGTCACTCTGAAGACAAGTGATGGGTGTTGATGACACTCTGAAGACAAGGATGGGCGTCGATGACACTCGGAAGACAAGGGATGGGCGTCGATGACACTCTGAAGACAAGGGATGGGTGTTGATGACACTCTGAAGACAAGGGATGGGTGTCGATGACTCTCTGAAGACAAGGGATGGGCGTCGATGACACTCGGAAGACAAGGGATGGGCGTCGATGACACTCTGAAGACAAGGGATGGGCGTCGATGACACTCTGAAGACAAGGGATGGGCGTCGATGACTCTCTGAAGACAAGGGATGGGTGTCGATGACACTCTGAAGACAAGGGATGGGCGTCGATGACACTCTGAAGACAAGGGATGGGCGTTGATGACACTCTGAAGACAAGGGATGGGCGTCGATGACACTCTGAAGACAAGGGATGGGCGTCGATGACACTCTGAAGACAAGGGATGGGTGTCGATGACACTCTGAAGACAAGGGATGGGCGTCGATGACTCTCTGAAGACAAGGGATGGGCGTCGACTCTGAGACAAGGGATGGGCGTCGATGACACTCTGAAGACAAGGGATGGGTGTCGATGGCTTGGCGTGTTGACCTTTAGGCTGTCGCCCAAAAACCTCAATCATTGGTTCCCAGAGACGGTAATGTTAATTTGCTTGTGAAAAATGTCAATTCATGAGCGAGGCTTGAACTCGAGCCATTTCACTGTCAAAGTTATGGCGAAACTTACCGAGCTGCCAAGACCCTTCAGGCATAATGTTTGGAAAATAGCTTCATGAAGTTTGCATTATTTCTCAGTTTAAATTTTGCGTTATTCTTTCGGTCATCATGGAATTTCAACACGAATCCCCAGGTTATTGTAGTGTGGGGGATAGTGCCATTAGTGGACCTTATGTGGTACACTGTCGGCATTACTTTAGGTTCTTTACAGGGTCCCTTTTCCCCCTAGCTGCAATCCGCCGTTTCATTCCGTTTACTGTACCTCCTTTCATATTCGCTTTCTTTTACCTTCAGTTGATTCATAGCACCACTTCGAAGTTTCCCTCCTGTTACACCTTTCAAACCACTTTTACTCTCAGTTTCCCTTTCATTGCTGAATGACCTCACAGGTTGCAGCGCTTGGCCGTTGTCCTAAATTTTATACCCCATTTCCCAGGCCATTATGAGATTTCCATTTTGTTTACCAAGTCATCTCCAAATCCCTTTTATTGTTCATCATGAAATTCGACGCGACCCATCAATTGAATTGGTAGTTCTTGGGTATACCTACTCTTTCCCAACATCACTGACCTATGCAGTTGCGACGCCAGCCTATTCCGATCAATGTTACTCATTCCGCTAAAAACAAAACAAGTAGAATGTGCGTTGAAGTTTCTTTGGCGCCGTCAAGTATTCTGTACAGTGTATAATGCTGTACGATACCCTCAGCCCGGTGGTGCTGTTGGCACGTACAACGATGCCAGACGCATGATCATGGTTAATTTTAACCTTAAATAAAATAAAATAACTACTGAGACTAGAGGGATGGAATTTGGTGCGTATGATGATTAGAGGGTGGATGATCCATGTACCAATTTGCAGCCCTCTAGCCTCGGTAGGTTTTGAGATCTGAGGGCAGAGAGAAAAAGGGCGGACAGACAGACAGACAAACAGCCATCTCAATCGCTTGTCTTCTACAGAAAACCATAAAAGATATCTAGACTATTTAAATTAAGTCCGTTTTTTCTAAGCTACGTATTGCGTTACTTACAACGATCAGCTTTCCTTTGTTAACGAGAAATTCTAAAGGAAACTCTCTTTAGTAAACTTCGGCGGGATAGAACAGAAGGAAGGAAGAGGAGTACGGGAAAAGATTGCTAATTTTACGCTGTATGAGAGAGAGAGAGAGAGAGAGAGAGAGAGAGAGAGAGTTGGGGGTGCGGGGGGAATGAATATTCATAAAGGGAGTAATAGCTGATATTTTAGAGGCAATAACTTCCGCGAACGCTTTGTGTTTGTTCGCCTTAGAGAGAGAGAGAGAGAGAGAGAGAGAGAGAGAGAGAGAGAGAGAGAGTAAAAGGTATCCAGAGGGAGGGAGAGAGAAAGAGAGAGTGAAAGGTATTGAGAGAGTTCAAAAGGCATCGAAAGAGAGAGAGAGAGAGAGTAAAAGGTATCGAGAGAGAGAAAGAGAGAAAAAGGTATCTAGAGAAAGATAAAAGGATGAAAGGAAAGGAATCGAAATTGAAATAGAGAGAGAGAGAGAGAGACCTTACCTTACCTTACAGACCTTACAGTTCGTTCGGGTTGCCCCAGGTCCCTCAGTGTGAGGCGCCTTCTAATGTCTACCAGAGAGTTGCTAGTACTCTTCCGGTATATTTTGTTGCATCTTCCAATCTTGGATGGTCTGGGATGCAGTTTAGATATTTGTCGAGCTTATTCTTAAACACATCTACGCTCACTCCTGATATATTCCTCAGATGAGCTGGCAACGCATTGAATAGACGCTGCATTATCGATGCTGGTGCGTAGTGGATTAATGTCCTGTGTGCTTTTCCTTCCTTTTTTTTTTTCCTGGTATAGTTTTTGGGCACTATTAATCTACCTCTGCTTGCTCTTTCTGATATTTTTAGTTCCATGATATTTTCTGTTATTTCCTTCTATCTGTTTCCATGCCTGAATTATCATGTAGCGTTCTCTCTCTTTTCTAGACTATTATAATTTTAAGGGATTGTAGTCTTTCCCAGTAGCTAGGTCCTTAACTTCTTCTATTCTAGCTGTAAAGGACCTTTGTACACTCTCTATTTGTGCAATATCCTTTTGATAGTGTGGGTACCATATCATATTGCAATATCAAGTGACTACGACAACATATGTTTTATAAAGCATAATCATGTGTTCAGCTTTTCTTGTTTTGAAGTGCCGTAACAACATTCCATTTTTGCTTTATACATTTTGCCAACAGAATTGCTATTTGATCATTGCATAACATGTTCCTATTCATCATCACACCAAGGTCTTTAACTGCTTCCTTATTTGTGATTGTCTCTTATTTTAGTCCCCTAATGCATATAGCTTTCCTTCTCTGTCTCCATAATTATTGATTCAAATTTATCAGAGTTAAATACCATCCTATTTACCTCTGCCCAATCATATACTTTGTTAAGGTCTCTTTGTAGAGCGTTCCTATCTTCATCACAAGTAATTTCTCTACTTATTCTTGTGTCATCAGCGAAACTACTCACTACCGAATCCTTAACATTACTGTCTATGTCTTCAATCATAATAACAAACAATATTGCAGCTAGCAACCGTACCTTGTGGCACACCGGATATTACCTTGGTTTCATCCGATTTTCTCATCGTTTGCAATAACTATCTGAGAGAGAGGAGAGAGAGAGAGAGAGAGAGAGAGAGAGAGAGAGAGAGAGAATAGGTATTCATAAAATCTCGCAATATCTGATAGTGCAGATAAGAAATTTATGCATATTTCTGACGGGCAGTAGTCGAAGGGTTATTGCCCTCTTGACGGGAAACTGCCCCGGGATAATTAATGTTGCATAATGGCCGTTCAGACTCATTTGCAGTGAAAAAATATATCGCAAATAATCCTCCGCTTTTGACGTTTAATTAATTAGGAAGATTGTCATCACCGGCGTAATTGTTGGTAATTTTTTTCAGTTTTATATAACGACGCATTATTATTATTATTATTATTATTATTATTATTATTATTATTATTATTATTATTATTATTATTATTATTATTATTATTATTGCTAAGAAATTCACAGTCTCGTGAAAAACAGTTATGTGATACAAATTACAATTATTTTTATCTTTTCAATATTAAAATTTTACTGTTTTGGATTATTATTATTATTATTATTATTATTATTATTATTATTATTATTATTATTATTATTATTATTATTATTTTGAAGTGTGTTTGTGATACCTTTTATTAGATTATTAGTTTTCACTGACCCTTATGTATGTTGTCAGTTGCAGCTGGAAGAGAGAGAGAGAGAGAGAGAGAGAGAGAGAGAGAGAGAGAGAGAGAGAGAGAGAGAGATGCAATCATTTACAAGGATTAGGATGTCTCAAAGACATATTAGTCCATCCGAGGAGACATCGTGTGCTCACTTATCTCAAGGAGCAGGTTTTACTGTGCATTCACAGTGTCCTACTAATTTTGTCTAGCTTTCTTTTAAACTCTTCCACACTGTAGCTGTTTACAACTTCTGGTAGCAGTTTATTCCATGTGTTACATATCTTGTATGTAAAGAAGTTCCCACAATGGGATGTGTTGTATCTCTTCAGTTCTAGTGTCCATCCATTATTTCTTGTCTGGTTTTCGTTTAGGTAAATAGGGTACTGTCTGCTTTTGTTATGCCTTTCAGTGTTTCAAATGTTTCTATTAGTTGTCCTCGCAATCGTCGTGTTTGTAAGCCATACATGTTCAGGCTCTCTAGTCATCTTTGGTAACCTATTTGCCTGATGGATGGAATTAACTTTGTGGCTCCTGCTTGTACCCCTTCTAATCTATTTATGTCCTTTCTTAGTGTTGGTGACCAAAACTTTACTGCATATTCAAGATGAGGTCTAACTATTGGTGTGTAGAGTTGCAGCACCGTTTCCTTGTTTTTGTATTTGAACTGCCTCTTTATGTATCTCACTAGTTTCTGTCCCTTCTTTTCAGCTTTTATGCACTGTTTTGTGGATTTTAAGTCCTTGGTAATAATAACTCCAAGGTCCTCTTCTTTGTTCTACATTATTTATTTGTATGTCATTCCCAAGCAGCAAGCAGCAGCACGGCAGGAGAGAAGAAGAGAGAGATGAGGGCGGAGAAGAAGAGAGAGAGAGAGAGAGAACCAAAACATCAAACTTTTAGCTTGAGAGTGAAGGAGAGGAAGGGAAGATGGAAAGAGTGAGATGATGGGAGAGAGAGAGAGAGAGAGAGAGACCAAAACAGTCAAAAACTTTTAGTTGAGAGAGAGAGAGGAGATACCAATTAGCAAACATTGATACATATATTTTCAGTTTGAGAGAGAGAGAGAGAGAGAGAGAGAGAGAGAGAGAGAGAGAGAGAGAGAGAGATAAGAGATCCCTACTAGCAAACATTGATGCATATATTTTCAGTTGAGAGAGAGAGAGAGAGAAAGAGAGAGAGAGAGAGAGAGAGAGAGAGAGAGAGAGATTATTCTCGGACATTAGGGAGGTGGTAGTCCTCACGAAAGAGAACTGCCATCATTTTGCGTGACAACACTTTCTTACTTTGGGGGAAATCAGACCCGTGAATCCAATTATGTGGAAGACGCGTTCTCGTTTCAGATCATCTCGAGTGCAGAGTAATGTTATCTCACGGATCTTCTTCCGTTCCGTTTCCTGAACGGCTGGTTTTAGTTTTTTGCAAAAGTAAATTATTGAAATGGCTATTGTTTGTCCGTCCGCACTTTTTCTGGCCGTCCTCTGATCTCAAAAACTAGTGAGGCTAGAGGGCTGCAAATTGGGAGGTTGATCATCCACCCTCCAATCATGAAACATACCAATGGCAGTCATCTAGCCTCAGCAGTTTTGATTTTATTTACGGTTAAAGACAGCATGATTGTGCGTCTGGCAACGCTGTAGGTGAGGTCACCACCGGGCCGTGGCTGAAAGTTTCGTAGGCACTGGCTCAAACAGCTTTATAAGCTGTACAGAAAACTTGACTGCGCCGAAGTTTCTTTGACGCATTTTTTACTATTGTATTCTCTCTCTCTCTCTCTCTCTCTCTCTCTCTCTCTCTCTCTCTCTCAATTTTTTGCAATTCGCATTCACTTTCGTCAGCCTTTATTTATACTCTTTTCCGTATTCTCTTATACGCTTTCACCTCTCTTGTTTTTTGTTTGTTCTTTCATTGATTGATTAAGAATTCGCCTGCGTCACAGATCGAAAGGTCAGTAGTAAGTCTTCCGGACGAGTGTCAATATATTTAAATATTAGGTATATATATATATATATACATACATATATATATATATATATATATATATATAATATATATGCATATATATATATATATATGTTATATATATATGTATATATATATATATATAGTATATATATATATAGTTATATATATATATATATATATATATAATATATATATATAGATACATATATATCTACACACACACACCCCTATAAATATGAGACCCATATAATGTCATGCGCTCTTTCTCTTCTGGAGTACGATGGGACTTCTTGTGCAATAATACTTCTTCACGCCATAGATACAGTCAGCACTTTCTAAGTCTTCCCTTCCTTTCTCCGAACATTTCCGAGTCCATTTTTTTTTCACTTATTCTTTTTCCTTTTATTTTATTTCCTTTTATTTTATGACACTCCCTGTCGTTCCTCCATGAATTTACACGTCAAATTATGTTCCCTCGTTGAACGAGTCGGTTACGTGCTCGACTACCGATCTCATGGTCCGGGTTCGATTCCCCGCTCTGTCAACAAGGAATCAGAGGATTTTATTTCTGGTGATAGAAATTAATTTCGCGATGTGGTTCGGATCCCATAATAAGCTGTAGGTCCCGTTGCTGAGTAACCAATTAGTTAAGCCACGTAAAAATATCTAATCCTACAGAGAAGCCCTAGGAGAGCTGTTAATCAGCTCAGCGGTCTGGTATAACTTAAGATATAGTTAACTTTTTACCCGTGAATAAATTGCTTTGGAGAATTCTTATCCACTTGTCGCCTTTGTGGTCCTAAAGTTCTTTTAAGATGTTACATAGTGATGAGAGTATCTTGGACAGGTCATAATGCCCAAGGAAGGCTTCATTGGCGTGATCGGTATGGTCTTGACCTGCCACCTCGGTGGCCTCGAGTTCGATTCTCGGGCATTCCACTGAGAGGGTGAGAGATGTGAATTTCTGGTGATAGAAGTTCACTCTCGACGTGGTTCGGAAGTCACATAAGGCCGTTGGTCCCGTTGCTGAATAACCACTAGTTCCATGCAACGTAAAAACACTATACAAACCAAGGAAGGCAAGATTAATCATACGCCGTTTGAAGATGCTGTTATTTTAGTAAATGAAACATTAGTGGATTGTAATTTGAATATTCTGTTGCTAATGCTGTTCCACTCGTTTGATTTTTTTATGCAGTGGGTCATCTGATAACAGGAAAAGGTCGTGTTATATTGGCAAGAGAAGGTATTTAATCTACAGAAAATTGCAAAGTAAGTAACTGCTTTCAAACTTTTTCACTGTCAATTTTCGTTTCAGCGCTGAATGACCTCATAGGTTCCCGCTCTTGGCCTGTATTCTATTCTATATTCTGTTCGTCTAATATCTCGCATCCTTTGCATATGGGCGTCGGTAAGAAGAAAGCTATACCATTTATATTTATCCAGTGCGCTTGAACGTTATTATTATTATATTATTACTGACAAAGATAATAGCGTTCAAACGCTCTTTGTATAGATTAATTTTTAATATATTTTTACCCTTACATAAGTGTGGATTTGTTCCTCCCTTTCAAGACTCAGTATACTATGTGTATTTTTTATAATAATGATGATAATAATAATAATAATAATAATAACAATAATAATAATATAATAATAATTATTATTATTACTATTACCTCACTAAAGCTGTTTTTGGGAGAGTGAACGTGAAGATTTGTTATGGTCTTTAAGTATAAATGGTTTGATCAATGTTTTGAAGACTTAGTCAAAGCAACATGACAGTATTCTTCTTTTATTTAGTGATTTGTTTATATAGATTTTTATTGTTTTATTTAATCTTTCTGTTATTCCCTTATCCTCATGTTTATTAACTTTAAATTTTATTAATTAGCAATTTACCAATCCGTACTAAAATCATATTCATCTGCTCCTTCATATAAGTGACTCACTAGTGTTTTTTTTTTAACTATTATGTCATTAATGTTTATCTTATAGCATTCTTTTCCAAGTGATAAGTCATATGTATACGGCAATTATGTATGATAAATTCGTAAAGTAACTAAGTCTACGGTCATAACCAGCCCCATTCATTACCAGGCCCATTTCAGGGAATTCCTTCTCACCCCTACCCCCACCCACGTCGGGGGGGTGTAGGTAGGATGAAACCCATTATCCACCATAGGGGGTCCCCACTATAACCCTGCCAAGTTTCATGCCCATGGCATCAGCTGTTTGGCCGTGATTGAAGGACATACGAATGGACACACTTAACCTCATCATAATAAAGTAAGATTATAAAAATCATCGGATTACAGAAAGTAGGACGACAGGCATCTAACAAGAACGCAAACAAAGAGAAAAAAGGATAACAAATGAGAATACAGCAAAACAGGAAAAGGATGAGGCCTAGGACGTGATGAAGAGCAAAGAGTAGTGGGTGGGGGAGATATGGGAGGGGGACGGGGTGGAGGAATAGTGAGGAGGGTGTGAAGGATGAATTTTGGGCCTGGAGAAGGACCCATCAAGAAGGATTCACCCCCCCCCCCCTCCAGGATCCTTTCCCCCCCAAACTCTCACCAGCTCTTGAGGTTCCTTCGGTCCATCAGCCATTGCCCCTCGCCTTCTCTCTCCATACCCTCCCCCTCTCATCCTCCATTCCCCTCCCCCTACCCTCCCTCTCATCTCCATCTCTCACTACCCTCCTCTACCTTCCTTCGTCTCTTTCCTCATCCTTCCTACCACCCTTTTCTCTCTCCCACATCCCCCTCCCGGGTCCCTTTCCCCTACCCTCCCTCTCCCTTCACCTCTACCCTTCCCCTTCCCCCCTACCTCTCCCACCCACCAACTTCCTCTCGCCCGATATAAACACGAGCCTCGGATATCAAAGCTGAAACACGATTCCCCCCGATTGAATGAATGACGGAAACTGCCACTCCCCCCGCCGGTGGGTGCCACTGGCACACTGGCGGCCTGGGAGGTACTGGGTACTGACCCTCGCCTGCAGTTTGGCCCTCTCCTTACCATAACGCCCCCCCGACTCAGGAGGCAACGCGCTGACGAGATTTCCCAAGGGCCCTCTCTCCGGCTTTGCTATACTGCCGCCGCTGCTGCTGCTTTTGCTGTTGCTGTTGCTTAGGTTCTCCCCTTTTTGGGGGGTTGGGGGGGGGGGTGGACTTAGGAGCAGCCCTCTTCCCATGAGCCTGGACACCTCTCTCTCTCTCTCTCTCTCCACATCTTACAAGTTTCCTATAGGTTAAGGGCCACTTTTAAAAGAGGTGCCATCAGATAGGTCTATATAGCTCTTCAGCCTCTCAGTGGTTCTATTGGGATGGGGTTGCTAACCCCACGGCCTTAAGGTTGCTAAAACCCCACGGCTTTAACCTTGACACCAGTAGACGCTGGTCACCATTTACTGTTCTCTGCCACTATTCTTACTCCCTCAATCTAAACTATCTCATACACATTCTTTGGTTAAGTTAAGTATATCTTAGTTTAAGCAGACCACTGAGCTGATTAACATCTCTCCTAAGGCTGGCCCTAAGGAATAGATATTTGTTTTACGTGGCTAGGAACCAATTGGTCACCTAGCAACGGGACCTTCAGCTTATTGTGTGATCCGAACCACATTATATCGAGAAATGAATTTCTATTCACCAGAAATAAATGTCTCTGATTCCACGTTGGCAGAGCGGAGAATCGAACTCGCTACTTCCGAATTGGTTGGCGAGTACGTAAACCACTCGTCTAACGAGGAACAACTTTCTTTGGTATAGTAGTTATGTTGAAATTTATAATGGCCTCTACGATTATTTCAGTTACTCTCGACCACCTTGACAGTCGGACAATCATTCCTGTTATCAATCTAGTCCTTTCTCACTTTTTTCTTCAACCTCCAGGCATACCTGACAAACCTTCATTTGGGAAAAACTCTCTTGTCACGAGAGTTTCTATCATTCTAAGGGGTCCACAATAATAAAAATGCTAAAAGTTCGTGTGTGATTTATAAACACTTTTAAGCCCTTCTCTGGGTTCATCTTCTGAAGATGAATCCAGAGAAGTGTTCGAATGTTTGTATAAAGCGTTTATGAATTATACACGAACTTTTAACATTTTTATTATTGTGGACCCCTTAGAACAAACCTTAGAACAAACTTTCATTAGTCACACCGACACAGTTTTCTACAGGTAAGGGTGCTATAGGTATATGTATACGTGTGTGTATGTATGTATGTATGTATGTATGTATGTATGTATGTATGTATATGTATGTATATATCTATATTATAGTATATATATATATAATATATATATATATATGTATACCTGAAGAGGGAGACAGCAGTCTCTGAAATATAGTATTTTTCTCTATATTTAGGTGTTTTTTATGGGCTCCTTTCATTAGATATATATATATATATATAGTATATATTGATATATATATATATTATATATTATATAATATATATTATTTTCAAGTAATCAAAGTCCACAATTATGTAAAATGTGTATTAAAAATACATAAAAGACGGGAGCTTTCGTCTACTTGATCAGCCGTACTGATTTTTCTTTTCAAAAAATATATACAAAAAAGTTACGAAGGACAGGCAGGACTCTGGAAACGTCTCCAATGGAGATAATCACCAAAACAAACTATCTTAATTATGTTATTCCCTCGTTCAAATGTCTGGCCAAAAGACGAGCCGATCGTCGTGGTTGAACTACCTCTTCTGTGTGTTCGGCTGTTCCCTCGTCCAAAAACTTCTGACATCGGCACCTGCAATGGGGGTTCTTCCTTCCAATGCCTGGCAGGAGAGAGAGACAACCTGGGCAGTAGGAGTGGTGCAAACAACGTCTGTCTAATATTTACAGTTTTAAGAACCAAATAATCTAAAAATGCATCCTCTTGGGTAAATGATTTGTTAAAATCAAACACGTTTAAAATATTAATAAGAGCCCCTTCAACTACTCTGCGTCTACTTGCGTTATTATCTTTCCAATGTATAAGATTTAGGATTTGGTTTTCATACTTTATTCTGTTAGATTTTATCTTGCAATATAAAATACCTAATGTCACACCACGCTGTCATTTCTTAAATTTTCACAACGGTTTTATTATATATATATATATATATATATATATATATATATATATATATACATATATATATATATATATATATATATATATATATATATATATATATATATATATGTATATATATGTGTATATATATATATGGCTTGGCTATAAAGCAGAACCCGGTCAGGATTTACAACCTTTTTATCATTTTCCCTTTGTGCATTATTTACATACACATATAAATAAGTGTGTGTGCAATACACATATGTATATATATACACACATACAAAATACAACAGATAGATGGACCAACTTAATCTAAAAACAACAAGAGCAACAGCTTCTTCCTCATTCATGCAAATTCTTCCCCGTTCTCTTGTTTTGACGAATTCCCGCCCTTTTGATGACCCTTAACCGATTCCTACGGTCTGCCCATTCCCGAGATTCCCGATGTCTTGTTTGCGAGAGCTCGCTGCTCTCTCTCTCTCTCTCTCTCTCTCTCTCTCTCTCTCACACATTTGCATAATGTTATTCCCGTCCAATATTCTCATCTTTGTGGGATTTCTTACAGTTTCCTGTTTCTCCTTTCGTCTCTTTTACTTTGGAAGATTGGATGGGGGGAAGACGAAGGTGATAGCGAAGAAGACATTAGTATATTTGCTTCTCTTCTCCTTCTTCTTCTTGAGTTGAGTTGAATATAGGATTTATGCCAAATGCCAAGCACTGGGACCTATGAGGTCACTCAGTGCTGAAATGGAAATTGACAGTAAAAGGTTTGAAAGGTGTAACAGGAGGAAAACCTCAAAGCAGTTGCGCTATGAATCAAATGTCAGGAGAGATGGAAAGTAAGACGAAGAAAGAGAATATGAAAGGAGCTACAGTAAAAGGAACAAAACTGGTTGCAGCTAAAGGGCCGAAGGCGTGCTACGAAGAACCTTAAGTAAAGCCTACAGTGCACTGCATGAGGTCCACTGACGGCACTACCTCCCTACCGGGCCTTCTTCTTCCAAACTGGTATCCATGAGTTAAGGGGTCGGTTGCCTTGGTATGCATTCTCCAGCTGTTTATGTCGTAAGCTCCTTCCTACACTAAACCCTTCTTCTTCAAATCCTCCCTCACTTTATGACGTCAGTCTACCCTTTGCCGCCCATAACAGTATACGTCTAGGCCCTTTTCACTCCTTCATCTCCAATGAAGTCCCGTTGGGGGTTAGTGCCGTCAGTGCATCTCATGAGGTGCACTGTAGGCATTGATTTAAAGTTATTTACAGTGTCTCTAGTTAAGCACAAGAAGACGCTTGATTGATCCACTGGAGAAACGGAAAGAAAATTTATGCCCATTCTCTTTCTAATTCCCTCTCTTTCTGTTATTTTATATTTATTTAATAATCGTTAGATTTTTTTGTTTTTAATATTTGAAAAAGTTTTTGGGGGATTAGAAAGTGGCCTGGGGTGGGGATGGGTGGGGGGAGTAGGCCGAATAGATGCTTCCCTTTTTATTCAAGTGTTCATGTAAGGTAAAACTATATTTGTAAGTAGGAGTTGCAGTTAATCTTTTTAATTGATCCGGCTGGTAAATAGAATGTTTTGCTCCCACCTCTTTCCTGCCCTTTTTTTCTTTTTTTTTCCCTTTTTTAACTGTTTCATATGCGATATATTTTTGCACAATGTTGTAATGCCCTTTCCCACTTTATTTAAGTAATGTCTAGCGTATTATTTTACAACTTTTATTGCCAGACGTTCCTCGTCCTTATGAATCATTGAACAAATTGTGTCTTTGATGATTTTCAACCAAATGATGGTGTTGATTATAAGCAGCATTGAATAACAGTAGCACTGTTATTAGTTGTAGTAATTGTATTTGGTAGCCAGACCAGACTGACAGACAAGATCTGTTGTTACAGAATAGCCTATGGAAAGGTATTGGTTGATTGATATAGTTGCATTAACAGATGGAAATATTTATTAATAAAATCATTTCCGGTGCAATGTAAGCATTACTTAAGGGTCTTTGCAGCGTCCCATCGACCCCTAGCTACAATTACTTTCATTCCTTTTACTGTACCTCCGTTCATATTCTCTTTCTTCCATCTTACTGTCCACCCTCTCCTAACAATTGTTTCATAGTGCAAATGCTCTGTGGTTTTCCTCCTGATACACCTTTCAAACCTTTCACTGTCAATTTCTGTTTCAGCGCTGAATGGTCCTAGTTGCCCCAGTGCTTGGCATAATGCCAAAAATCTGTATAAATCAAATCAAAGAAAATCATTTCACCCGGAATAGCAGCAGACAAATCACGGAACATCTACAATTGTAAGTTAATAATGGTACTTATGAAAAGCTATTCGAAGGTAAATCTACAATGGCCTGTGTTATAATAATAATAATAAAATAATAATTTTAATAATAATAATAATAATAATTATAATAATAAATAATTAATTATTAATTATTATTATTATTATTATTATTATTATTATTATTATTTTATTATTATTATTTAAGTATCAAGACCTGAAAATAGAAATAAGAAGGATATGGGATATGCCAGTGGAAATTGTACCCATAATCATAGGAACACTAGGCACGATCCCAAGATCCCTGAAAAGGAATCTGGAAAAACTAGAGGCTGAAGTAGCTTCAGGACTCTTGCAGAAGAGTGTGCTCCTAGAAACGGCGCACATAGTAAGAAAAGTGATTGATGGACCTCTTAAGGAGGACAGGGATGCAGCCTGCCCGGGACGCATATTTCCCAAGTATGGAAGAGTTTAGGGATGGGAAAAATTAGGACCAATCAAAGCGCTTGGAGCTGATCCATGCCGTCACAAGCCACGCCTTTTAGCTCCCTCCTCAGTCCTATATCCATTACTGCCGCCAGTCACGATGCCGAAGAAATACTTTCCTCTCAATTTCACAGTTTACGGCTTGTATGACATATACATTGTAGTCAGATATATCTAAACATAATGCATCACTAATTTAACAACAATGTATCCTTCAAATGAGATACACCGTGAAATATATTATGCGTTATTGGCTTCTCCCTCTTGTAAATAATATTTTCACATCGCGAATTTCTAAATTATATACATGAAAATGCATGTTTGAAGACGTTTATAAAGAGTTGCGATAACTCATGGGATGAATCAAACAATATACAAGATGGTAAAAATGATGGTATCTAACCTGTTTGTAGGGGAAGATAGAGAGAGGGAGTAGGCTTACACTACGGATTTCTATGTACATATGCTATTTCGTAGGAATGCACATTATTGGACATTGTATAAAGCAATATACTAATCATTACTAGGCCATGAACAGGAAGCAGACTAATGTAGGCCCTACTATTTACAGGAACACAGTTCAGCTTCATTCATTAAATTATTTCAAGAGCTAATGTGCCCTTAAGGAAACCTACGGTGATATAAGTTAGCCTACTGAAACCAAAAATAGTTACGTGACAAACTCATCCTGTCATTAGCTAATCAGAATACAGTTGTTTTCCAAGGTGCACTTGATAAGCTGTAGTAAAAAATTGCCTTTTTGAGGTGGATTCAGTTTTCATAAAACCTTTCAGATGTCCTTACCTGATTGGTCCTTGTCATTCATTGTGAACGAATATATAAAAAGTTTTTAATAAAAAATTTATGTTATTGATTTTTACTTTTCATACATTGTGTACTAACAAATCAAAAGTGATAATATAATTCAGTATTGAATATTTTTAGCAAGCCTTCACGCGATTTTTGCTTAAAATTCATTGTGTACAAAGAAAACTCCGATTATTTAATTTAATATTCTTAGCAAACCTTTCGTACTTGTCATTCATTGAGTGCATAGAATCAAAATGAGAATTTCATTAGTATGTAATACTTTTAGCAATTATAGGAGTACAGAATACTACCAGTTTAAGGAGTTACAGTAGACTTTTTACTAAGCTGAACTGGAGCAGAATTGATGCGTAAATTTAAAGTAAATATGGATGACACTTATTATCCAACTGTCTCAACAGAAAAGTTTATGCAAATATTCAACATGTGTTAATTAAAGCCAGGGATAACGGTAGTATATGAGTATACTACTATTTTCATCAACGCTCACACTCAATGGACAAATGTTTGTCTTAAATCAAGTGCATTTTTTTTACATGTAGATATTTGGCATTATGCCAAGCACTGGGGCAACTGAGGCCATTCAGCGCTGAAACGGAAGTTGACAGTAAAAGGTTTGAAAGGTGTTATAGGAAGAAAACCTAAAAGCAGTTGCACTATGAAGCAATTGTTAGGGGAGAGTGGACAATAAGATGGAAGAAAGAGAATATGAACAGAGGTAACAGTAAAATGAATGAAAGTACTTGCATCTAGGCGCCGAATGAGGTGTAATGACGGCGCTATCCCCATACGGGGTGCATAAATTTGTCATCAAAACTGTATGCTCCACATTTCTTTTAAGCATAAGGCAATTATTATTTTAGTTCTGTACATAATACCGTTTTATAGCCTGAAACAACAGGCAGTAACGCCTGAAAAACGTTCCATGCCTTTAAAATAGTCACCTTCAAAGTCCAAGATTCTTGATGGGAGTCCAAGTGCCGCGAAGTTCTTGGCCTCCTGACTGTAGTCTGTAGTGCTAATTACGGGTCATATACCATCATTTTTACCATACCATCAATTTTATCATCTTGTATATTGTTTGATTCATCCCATGTGTTATCGCAACTCTTTCTATATGGCATTAAACACGCATTTTCAGGTATATAATTTAGTAACTCGCAATGAAAATATTATTTATGCAGTAAATATCGACTTTGCGAGCAGGAATTAAGATGCACTGAGCACTATTACCAAGAGAGAGAAGCCAATAACACTTAATATATTTCAAGGGTATTCATTTGAAGAATATATTGTTTATTGAATAAAGTGTTGCATTATGTTTATATATCTCAGACTCAAATGTATAGGTCATCCAAGCCGTACATTGTGAAATGGGGAAGTTTTTCTTCGGCATTATGACCAGCGCAGTAATGGCTATGAGACCGAGTGTAGCTAAAAGGCGTGGCATGTGACGTCATGGTCAGCTCCACGAGCTTTGATTGGTCCTAATTTTCCCCATCCCTAAACTCTTCCAGACTTGGGAAATGTGCAGCCCGGAACCCCACACTATAAATACCACCCAGTCGAATTGGAGGACTGTGATAGAAAAAAAAAAGGCAAAATAACAAAAAATTAAAATTAATAATAATAATAATAGCATCTGTCCCTTGAAAAAAATAATCGCCTAAACAAAGATCAGACCTCCTTCTTAAAAAGGGGAAAAAAAAAAACGGTGTGTAGAGAATCTGTCCTCTGAAACAATATAACTTCAAAAAGATGATGAAATAATTATGCCATAATAGGTTAAGCGCCTCCTCTCCGTTGCTTTCGGATTTGTGAACGGTTTGGTTGACTGATTAAAGCTCTGGTAATTAGATTTACGGGTTTTTGTGGCGTGGATGAAGATCCGTTCATTCAGAGTTTTATATAATACATAAACATGTTAGGGGCTAGTAATGCCCAATAATGCCCAAACGCCCCCCCCCCCCCCCCCCCCCCCCCCCCCCCCCCCCCCCCCCCCCCCCCCCCCCCCCCCCCCACACACCCACTCACACTGTCTACCTTTTTATCTATTGACCGTATCTTCATTTCTGCTTGTTTTGGAAGAATAATATTTTTTTTATGTACATAGACAAGATAACCTCTTAACATTTTTCAACTTTTGCAGCTTTTTTCTTTGACATCTTCAGCCATTCCATATATATATATATATATTATATATATATATATATATATATATATATAATATATATCTATTATCTATATATATATATATTATATATATATATATATATATATATATGGATATATATATATATATATATATATATATATATATATAGATATATATATATATATATATAATATATATATATATATAGATATATATATATATATATATATATATATATATATATATATATAGTCTATATATATACATATATATATGTAAAAATGATGAATCTGTACATTCCTCCATAAATATAGGTATACGCCACGAGGGAAAAATAAACGGAATTTCCGCAAGATCTTTCAACGTTGAAACGTCCTTTACTTAGCAGATGAACTGACCTACATAAGGAATTGACAATACAAGAAAGGTCGTATAACTGACAGATAGGGATTATAAGAGATTAGTACCTAGAATCCGACAACACCTGGAAGATGAGTAATCCTTCCCAAACCAAGCATCTAACATGGGTACAATTAAAAAAAAAAAAAAAATAAGACAATCTGCTCAGACACAAGGACAAGACAATTAAAGGATTATTATAGGTGACAGCTATTCAGAACTTTGGTTAACAAAAACATATTCACAATACATATTAAACATACATATATAACGAACACATCTCTAAGCCAACTGATTTTTATTTAAGTCTGTAATTATATCTTTGAGGTCATTCTTAAACATGTTACAAATACAAGGGTCTAAATGAAACAAGCCACGACTAATATTGAAATTACAATGAAAAGTAAGTTGTATTAAAGCAGATTCTAAAAGATTTCGTGATAAGACATCTTTTGACCTTGCAATTACTGAACTACCAATCCAATTTATTCGGTGGTTGTTTTCACTTAAATGAATGAATATTGCATTAGATGTTTGCCCAGTTTTTACTGAATATTCATGCTGGCTTATCTTACTTCTAAGCCCTTGCTCGACTGCCCGAGATAGAATGAGGGACAGTCTATACATGGAATTTTACATATTATGCTGTTGCTTTCTCTGGGGCCATTTTTTATTAACATTCCTTATAGTGTGTTATTTTAGGAAAAAACAAGGTTGACCTTAAAGGCTTTTAACAATGATTTAATGGTTTCAAATCCGTTAAAATAAGGCAAACTGAGAATGTTCTTAGAATTTTCTTTCTCCGTGTTAATTACACTATAAAACTTTTTGTGGGCTTTATTATAACAAATATCTAATATATGTGAAGGATAATATACATAAATCTTTCCCTATTTTTCTTATGTATTCAATTTCTCGATCCAAATATTGGGGACTGACAATGCGCAATACTCGTAAAAACATACAAGAAAAAATTGATATTTTGATGTTAAGATGGTGGCCTGAATAGAAATAAACATAAGTTAAGTTGTTGGTCGGTTTTGTTCCCTATAAATACTGAATTTACATTGAAATGGTTCTCTATGTATCAAAACGTCTAAGAAAGGGAGGCAATTGTCTTTTTCTAATTCTAGAAATTGGATATTTAAAGGACAGTTGTAGCTTAATGCTTGTACACACACACACACACACACACACACACACACACACACACACACACATATATATATATATATATATATATATATATATATATATATATATATATATATATATATATTTACACACATTTCCTGAGTCAAATCCTGTTCCGTATCAATTAATAAAGTTTAACCAAATAAATCTTGATTAAAAAATGGACCGCCAAGCAAACAGTTCGCCCTTAAATTATACCTGTTGATCAGCCGCTGATATATAATCCGATGGGGAGTAACTTCATTGAAAAACGTCGTTTGTCAGGAGAGCAAACAATTCATTATTGTTTTGACTGGGAAGGCTTCTGTCATCGTCCCTAGTGGCCCTTTTGACAGTTATTTGGCTGTTGTTATTTGTTGCAAACAACAAACGGTTATATGTTCGACAAGTGATAAAGCTATACGAGCTTGGGAGGGAGGGAGAGGGGGAGAGAGAGGAGAGAAGAAGAGACTGGTTAATAACTAAAACTGTGTGCCATCAGTGACACGTATATATCCAAAGGGCCGTTTTTTAATTGTATTTTATTATAGACTTCCCTAAATAAGTCAGCAGACTTCACGAATTATCATATCAGGATGTTTCTATTTCTACTGCGGAAATGCACATACATACACGTATTGTATAATATATATATATATATATATATATATATATATATATATATATATATGTGTGTGTGTGTGTGTGTGTGTGTGTATGTGTAGTGTGTGGTACATTCGTTTGTATGTGTTTTCAACATGTAGCGTCTATTTACAAAAAATGGGTCCTAAAAGTATATACGCTTAAAACGCCGATACTGTTGGATCTTTTTTTCCTTTCTTGTTTCAGTTCCTCTCTCTCTCTCTCTTCTCTCTCTCTCTCTCTCTCTCTCTCTCTCTCTCTCTCTCTCTCTCTCTCTCTCTCTCTCTCTCTCTCTCTCGCTAAAAACACATGCGCTTGTCACTTGTTGAACGGATAGCCATTTGTTATCAGCAACAAATAACCGGCACATAACTTTGTCAACGGCTTCCCACCCAAAATGAAAAAGAAAAAAAAAAAGTAAAATATATATATATATTATTTGTTTCACGACATGTTTGCTCTCTGGGACAAGCGGTGCTTTAATGATGTTAGCTCATGGCCCGATTATTAACAACCGATCAAAAAAGAATTTCGGGCCAAAACCGTCTGCTTATTGACACATTTTTTTTTTTTTTTTTTCTTTTTTTTTTTTTTTTTTTTAAATGAGTAATTAGATTAAATATGACCCTTTGTAGGGACGTTTGAAATTTGCATTCGCTCTCCCGGTGTAATTAACACCGGCTTCATTTAGGCTGAGGTAAGGGTCTATATGATTTTATTTTGTATTAGGCAGAGGTTGGGTCTTTATGATTTTATATTTTAGGTAGAGGTTGGGTCTATATGATTTTATTTTGTATTAGGCAGAGGTTGGGTCTATATGATTTTTTTTTTATATATTTGTAGGCAGAGGTTGGTCTATAGGATTTAAATAAAAAAATTTTTAGTCAGAGGTTTGTCTTTATGATTAAAAAAAGATTTTTTTAAGCAGAGGTTGGTCTATATGATTTATTTATTTATTTTTTTAGGCAGAGGTTGGGTCTATATGATTTTTTATTATTTTATTTTTAGGCAAGGATGGGCCCATATGATTTTTAAAAATTTTATATTAGTCAGAGGTTGGGTCTATGTGATTTTTTAACTTATATAGTATAACTGAGGTAGGGTCTAAATGGGTTTTATAATATTTGATATTAGGCAGTTGCAGGGTCTATATGAATTTTCTTTTTTATTTTATATTAATGACGTCATCGTTATCCATTTCGATGCGTTGAATTTGTAAGCTGGCGTGGCAATGGCTTTGGTCATCGAGGGCGGAAATTCCTTGTTTAGTAAAATGTCATATTTCTGCTTTGGAAAAAAAAAATAACATTAAATATCGTACTGTAATTTTTTTCGATTTGTTTCTAGGAGAGAGAGAGAGAGAGAGAGAGAGAGAGAGAGAGAGAGAGAGAGAGAGAGAGAGAGAGAGAGAGAATCCCTTATTTGTTACAATATTTTTTTTGTAGATAGCGAAATAAAATTTTTTGGAATGTCTTCCTATATTAAATTTTTTTGTTGTTTTGTTTTGTTGAGAGAGAGAGAGAGAGAGAGAGAGAGAGAGAGAGAGAGAGAGAGAGAGAGAGAGAATCCCTTATTTGTTACAATATTTTTTTTTGTAGATAGCGAAATAAAATTTTTTGGAATGTCTTCCTATATTAAATTTTTTTGTTGTTTTGTTTTGTTGAGAGAGAGAGAGAGAGAGAGAGAGAGAGAGAGAGAGAGAGAGAGAGAGAGAGAGAGAGAGAGCTTTGTTTTCATCAGGAGAAGAAAATTGTTTTAGAAAGAGAAAGTTGTCTATATTGCATAGTTGATGCTTCACCTGTATTCGGCATTTCAGGATTTCCACAGCCCGGAAAATAGGACCACTTGGTCTCTGTTTGGATGGGTTGTCGCTGGAAGTGGGAAATTTCCCTTTTGAAGGCAGAATCTCTCTCTCTCTCTCTCTCTCTCTCTCTCAGACATACACGGTCATACCCCCCGTCATACCTTGATATCATCTGGTTGTATACTATTTGCTTTTCACATTTAAGAAGATTCCCTTACACTTTAGTTTCTTAGTCCCTCTGATCTCTAGCGAGGTCAAGACTTATTGCTCTTAGCAGTGGATTGTTTTACTTCTTACAAAAATTAGATATTTTTTTTTATTATATTTGTCTGTTCGTCGGCAATTTTTCTGTCCGCCCTCAGGTCTTCAAAACTACTGAGGCTAGAGGGCTGCAAATTGGTATGTAAATCATCCACCCTCCAATCATCAAACATACCAAATTGCAGCCCTCTAGCCCCAGCAACTTTGATTTTAAACTTTGATTTTATTTAAGGTTCAAGTCAGTCATGATCGTGCGTCTGGCACCGCTATAGGTGCCAAGAACGCAGGCCGCCACCGGGCCGTGGCTGAAAGTTTCATGGGTCGCGGGGGGAGACTTTCACACAGCATTATTACGCTGTAGAGAAAATTCGATTGCGCCGTAGAAACTTCGGAGAATTTGTTGACGTGTTTTGTCCCCCCCCCCCCCCCCACCCCCCCCCACCCCCCCCACCAAAAAAAAAAAAAAAATTGGAAATAAATTAATAAATAAAATAAGAAAAAAAAAGAAAACTCCTTGTTCTCACCTTGACCTAGTATCTACCCGTCTCAACGCGACTGAATAATTTATTTACCCTCAAACCAAAGCCACCTCTTCACGAAAGACAGCGGCATTCAGGTTGATTTGTATCATTAACAAGGATATTTCATACTAGCGGTTGCCTCTGTTTTGTTATTGCTTGTATAACTGAGAACCACCTAAGACATCCAAGAATGTTCCTCCGTATTATATGTACATTCGTTTTTTTTTTAAGTTTTTAAAAATCAAACTTGAGTATTTTGGACGAATATAATTTTTTTAATTTGAGGTTCTAGAGGTGATCTGATTTCTTTCCATTGTATAAGATTTAGGATTTGATATTCATACTTTATTCTGTTAGATTTTATCGTACAATATAAAATACCTAATGTCACACCACGTTGTCATTTCTTAAATTTTCACAACGGTACAACCTTTTTAGAATTTTCCCTTTGTGCATTATTTACATACACATATAAATAAGTGTGTGTGTAATATACATATGTATATATATATATACATATATACACACATACAAAATACAACAGATAGATGGACCAGCTTAATCTAAAAACAACAAGAGCAACAGCTTCTTCCTCATTCATGCAAATCCTTCCCCTTTCTCTTGTTTTGACGAATTCCCGCCCTTTTGATGACCCTTAACCGATTCCTACGGTCTGCCCATTCCCGAGATTCCCGATGTCTTGTTTGCGAGAGCTCGCTGCTCTCTCTCTCTCTCTCTCTCTCTCTCTCTCTCTCTCTCTCTCTCTCTCTCACACATTTGCATAATGTTATTCCCGTCCAATATTCTCATCTTTGTGGGATTTCTTACAGTTTCCTGTTTCTCCTTTCGTCTTTTTTACTTTGGAAGATTGGATGGGGGGAAGACGAAGGTGATAGCGAAGAAGATATTAGTATATTTACTTCTCTTCTTCTTTTTCTTGAGTTGAATTGAATATAGAATTTATGCCAAATGCCAAGCACTGGGACCTATGAGGTCATTCAGCGCTGAAATGGAAAGTGACAGTAAAAGGTTTGAAAGGTGTAACAGGAGGAAAACCTCACAGCAGTTGCGCTATGAATCAAATGTTAGGAGAGATGGAAAGTAAGACAAAGAAAGAGAATATGAAAGGAGCTACAGTAAAAGGAGCAAAACTGGTTGGAGCTAGGGGCCGAAGGGATGCTACGAAGAACCTTAAGTAAAGCCTACAGTGCGCCGCTTGAGGTCCACTGACGGCACTACCTCCCTACTGGGCCTTATTCTTCCAAACTGGTATCCATAAGTTAAGGGGTCGGTTGCCTTTCTATGCATTCTCCAGCTGTTTATGTCGTAAGCTACTTCCTACACTAAGCCCTTCTTCTCCAAATGCTCCCGCACTTTATGACGTCAGCCAACCCTTTGCTGCCCCTAACTTTATTTAAGTTATGTTTAGCGTATTATTTTACAAGCTTTATTGCCATACGTTGCTCGTCCTTATGAATCATTGAACAAATTGTATCTCTGATTGATTTTCAACCAAATGATGGTGTTGATTATAAGCAGCATTAAATAACAGTAGCACTGTTATTAGTAGTAGTAGTTGTATTTGTTAGCCAGACCAGACTGACAGACAAGATCTGTTGTTACAGAATAGCCTAGGGAAAGGGATTGCTTGATTGATATAGCTGCATCAACAGATGGAAGTATTTATTAATAAAATCATTTCCGGTGCAATGTAGGCATTACTTAAGGGTCTTTGCAGCGTCCCATCGACCCCTAGCTACAATTACTTTCATTCCTTTTACTGTACCTCCGTTCATATTCTCTTTCTTCCATTTTACTGTCCACCCTCTCCTACCAATTGTTTCATAGTGCAACTGCTTTGAGGTTTTACTCCTGTAACACCTTTCAAACCTTTTACTGTCAGTTTCCGTTTCAGCGCTGAATGGAATTAGTTGCCCCAGTGCTTGGCATAACGCCAAAATTCTGTATAAATCAAATCAAATGAAATCATTTCACCTAAAATAGCAGCAGACAAAACACGGAACATCTACCTTTGTAAGTTTATGATGGTTCTTATGAAAAGCTATTGGAAGGTTAAATATACAATTGTCTTGTGGGTTAATAATAATATAATAATAAAATAATATAATAGAATAATAATAATCTAATAATAATAATAAAAAATAGGCACGATCCCAAAGATCCCCCTGAAAAGGAATCTGGAAAAATAAAATAGAGGCTGAAGTAGCTCCGGGCCTCATGCAGAAGAGTGTGATCCTAGAAACGGCACACATAGTAAGAAAAGTGATGGACTCCTAAGGAGGCGGATGGATGCAACCCGGAACCCCACACTATAAACACCACCCAGTCGAATTGGAG
>NC_061104.1:48270646-48290646 GCF_015104395.2 Macrobrachium nipponense | reverse complement strand
TTGATTAAAAAAATGGACCGCCAAGCAAACAGGTCGCCCTTAAATTATACCTTTTGACCAGCCGCTGATATATAATCCGATGGGGAGTAACTTCATTAAAAAGCGTCGCTTGTCAGGAGAGCAAACAATTCATTATTGTTTTGACTGGGAAGGCTTCTGTCATCGTCCCTAGTGGCCCTTTTGACAGTTATTTGGCTGTTGTTATTTGGTGCAAACAACAAATGGTTATATGTTCGATAAGTGATAAAGCTATACAAGCTTGGGGGAGAGAGAGAGAGAGAGAGAGAGAGAGACTGGGTATACTAAAACTGCATGCCATCAGTGGCGCGTATATATCCAAAGGGCCGTTTTTTAGTCGTGTTTTACTATAGACTGCCCTAAATAAGTCTGCAGGTTTCACGAATCATCATGTCAGGATATTTCTAATTTTATTACGTAAATGTACAAACATACACGTATTATATAATATATACCATATATATATATATATATATATATATATATATATATATATATATATGTATATAATATATATATGTACATTCGTTTGTATGTGTTTTCACATGTAGCGTTTATTTACAAAAAGTGTTTAAAGCATGTACGCTTAAACGCGGATACTGTTGGATCGTTTTCCTTTCTTCTTGTTTCAGTCTCTCTCTCTCTCTCTCTCTCTCTCTCTCTCTCTCGCTCTCTCTCTCTCTCGCTCTCTCTCTCTCGCTAAAAACGCATGCGCTTGTCACTTGTTGAACGGATAGCCATTTGTTATCAGCAACAAATAACCGGCACATAACTTTGTGAACGGCTTCCCACCCAAAATGAAAAAGAAAAAAAGTAAATATATATATATTTTGTTTCACGACATGTTTGCTCTCTGGGACAAGCGGTGCATTTATGATGTTAGCTCTTGGGCCGATTATTAACAACCGATCAAAAAAGAATTTCGGGCCAAAACCGTCTGCTTATTGACACATTTTTTTTTCTTTCTTTTGTAAATGAGTAATTAGATTAAACATGACCCTTTGTAGGGACGTATGAAATTTGCATTCGCTCTCCCGGTGTAATTAACACCGGATTCATTTAGGCTGAGGTAGGGTCTATAGGATTTATTTATTTATTATTATTTTCTTTGGGCAAAATTTGGTCTATAGGATTTTTTTTGTATTAGGCAGAGGTTGGGTTTTTTTTTTTTTTTGTATTCGGCAGAGGTTGGGTCTATATGATTTTATACTTTAGGTAGAGGTTGGGTCTATATGATTTTATACTTTAGGTAGAGGTTGGGTCTATAAGATTGTATATTTTAGGTAGAGGTTGGGTCTATATGATTTTATTTTGTATTAGACAGAGGTTGGGTATATATGATCTTTTTTATATATTTTTAGGCAGGTTGGTCTATAAGATTTAAATAAAAAACTTTTAGTCAGAGGTTTGTCTTTATGATTAAAAAAAGATTTTTTTAGGCAGAGGCTGGGTCTACATGATTGTTTTATTTATTTTTTTAGGCAGAGGTTGGTCTATATGATTTATTTATTTATTTTTTTAGGCAGAGGTTGGGTCTATATGATTTTTTTATTTTATTTTATTTTTATCAGGCAAGGATGGGTCCATATGATTTTTAAAAATTTCATATTAGTCAGAGGTTGGGTCTATATGATTTTTTAACTTATATATTAGAACTGAGGTAGGGTCTAAATGGGTTTTATAATATTTGATATTAGGCAGTTGTAGGGCCTATATGAATTTTCTTTTTATTTTATATTAATGACGTCATCGTCATCCATTTCGATGCGTTGAATTTGTAAACTGGCGTGGCAATGGCTTTGGTCATCGAGGGCGGAAATTCCTTGTTTAGTAAAATGTCATGTTTCTGCTTTGGAAAAAAAATAACATATTAAATGTCGTACTATAATTTTTTTTCTTTCGGATTTGTTTTAGGTTGGAGGAGAGGAGAAGAGAGCATCAGATCGAGAGAGAGAGAGAAGAGAGATGATGAGAGAGAGAGAGAGAGATCCCTTATTTGTTATAATATTTTTTCTAGATATCTAAATAAAATTTTTTGGAGAGAGAGAGAGAGAATATTCATTATTTGTTAAAGTATCTTTTTTCTACTTCTCCATACATTTAATTTTTTTTGGTGTTCTTGAGAGAGAGAGAGAGAGAGAGAGAGAGAGAGAGAGAGAGAGAGAGAGCTTTGTTCTCATCAGGAGAAGAAAATCGTTTTAGAAAGAGAAAGTTGTCTATATTGAATAGGTGATGCTTCACCTGTATTCTACATTTCAGGATTTCCACAGCCCGGAAAATAGGACCGCTTGGTCTCTGTTTGGATGGGTTGTCGCTGGAAGTGGGAAATTTCCCTTTTGAAGGCAGAATCTCTCTCTCTCTCTCTCTCTCTCTCTCTCTCTCTCCACAGTCTATGTATTTAATTTTCCACGAGGTTGATTTCTCTATTTCTCCCTTCCAAATCTTTGTTATTTAATTTCATATAGCTGTAAATGCTCTCTCTCTCTCTCTCTCTCTCTCTCTCTCTCTCTCTCTCTCTCTCTCTCTCTCTCTTCCAAATCTTAGTCATTTAATTTTATATACCTATAAACTCTCTCTCTCTCTCTCTCTCTCTCAGGCATACACGGTCATACCCCCAGTCATACCTTGATATCATCTGGTTGTATCCTATTTGCTTTTCACATTTAAGAAGATTCCCTTACACTTTAGTTTCTTAGTCCCTCTGATCTCTAGCGAGGTCAAGACTTATTGCTCTTAGCAGTGGATTGTTTTACTTCTTACAAAAATTAGATATTTTTTTATTATATTTGTCTGTTCGTCGGCAATTTTTCTGTCCGCCCTCAGATCTTCAAAACTACTGAGGCTAGAGGGCTGCAAATTAGTATGTCGATCATCCACCTCCAATCATCAAACATACCAAATTGCAGCCCTCTAGCCCCAGCAACTTTGATTTTAAACTTTGATTTTATTTAAGGTTCAAGTTAGACATGATCGTGCGTCAGGCATCGCCCTAGGTGCCAAGAACACAGGCCGCCACCGGTCCGTGGCTGAAAGTTTCATGGGTCGCGGGGGAGACTTTCATGCAGCATCATTATGCTGTAGAGAAAATTCGATTGCGCCGTAGAAACTTCGGAGCATTTTTTGACGTGTTTTTGTCCCCCCCAAAAAAAAAATTAAAGGAAATAAATAAATAAATAACATTGAAAAAAAAAAAGCCTTGTTCTCACCTTGACCTAGTACCAACCCCGTCTGAGCGCGACTGAATAATTTATTTACCCTCAAACTGAAGACACCTCTTCACGAAAGGCAGCGGTATTCAGTTTGATTTGTATCATTAACAAGGATATTTCATACTAGCGGTTGCCTCTGTTTTGTTATTGCTTGTATAACTGAGAACTACCTAAGACATCCAAGTATGTTCACCCGTATTATATGTACATTCGTTTTTTTTTTATAAGTTTTTAAGAATCAAACTTGAGTATTTTGGACGAATATACATTTTTTAAATTGAGGTTCTCGAGGTGATCTGATTTATTTCCAATGTATAAAATTTAGGATTTGGTTTTCATACTTTATTCTGTTAGATTTTATCGTACAATATAAAATACCTAATGTCACACCACGCTGGCATTTCTTAAATTTTCACAACGGTTTATATGTATATATAATATATATATAATATATATATATATGATATAAATATATATATATATATATATATATATATCTATATAATATATATATATATATATATATATATATATATATATATATATATATATATATATATATATATATGGCTTGGCTATAAAGCAGAAACCGGTCAGGATTTACAACCTTTTTATCACCCTTTTCCCTTTGTGCATTATTTATATACACATATAAATAAGTGTGTGTGTAATATACATATATATGTATATACACACATACAAAATACAACAGATAGATGGACCAACTTCATCTAAAAACAACAAGAGCAACAGCTTCTTCCTCATTCATGCAAATTCTTCCCCCTTCTCTTGTTTTGACGAATTCCCACCCTTTTGATGACCCTTAACCGATTCCTACGGTCTGCCCATTCCCGAGATTCCCGATGACTTGTTTGTGAGAGCTTGCTGCTCTCTCTCTCTCTCTCTCTCTCTCTCTCTCTCTCTCTCTCTCTCTCTCATTTGCATAATGCAGAGCAGGTTATTCCCGTCCAATATTCTCATCTTTGTGGGATTTCTTACAGTTTCCTGTTTCTCCTTTCGTCTCTTTTTCTTTGGAAGATTGGATGGGGGGAAGACGAAGGTGATAGCGAAGAGGATATTAGTATATTTACTTCTCCTCTTCTTCTTCTTCTTGAGTTGAGTTGAATATAGAATTTATGCCAAATGCCAAGCCCTGGGACCTATGAGGTCACTC
The DNA here is from genome assembly GCF_015104395.2 of Macrobrachium nipponense. Classification (NCBI taxonomy): domain Eukaryota; kingdom Metazoa; phylum Arthropoda; class Malacostraca; order Decapoda; family Palaemonidae; genus Macrobrachium; species Macrobrachium nipponense. The sequence goes on along the minus strand of NC_061104.1, from coordinate 48,286,245 downwards.
AGTGTTGAAATGGAAAAGTGACTGTAAAAGGTTTGAAAGGTGTAACAGGAGGAAAACCTCAAAGCAGTTGCGCTATGAATCAAATGTTAGGAGAGATGGAAAGTAAGACAAAGAAAGAGAATATGAAAGGAGCTACAGTAAAAGGAGCAAAACTGGTTGCAGCTAGGGGCCGAAGGCTCGCTGCAAAGAACCTTAAGTAAAGCTTACAGTGTGCCACATGAGGTCCACTGACGGCACTACCCCCCTACTGGGCCTTCTTCTTCCAAACTGGTATCCATAAGTTAAGGGGTCGGTTGCCTTGCTATGCATTCTCCAGCTGTTTATGTCGTAAGCTCCTTCTTGCACTAAGCCCTTCTCCAAATCCTCCCTCACTTTATGACGGCAGCCAACCCTTTGCCGCCCCTAACAGTATACGTCTAGGCCCTTTTCACCCTTTCCTCTCTAATGAAGTCCCGTTGGGGGTTAGTGCCGTCAGTGGATCTCACGCGGTGCACTGTAAGCATTGCTTTAAGGTTATTTGCAACGTCTCTAGTTAAGCACAAGAAGACGCTTGATTGATCCACTGGAGAAACGGAAAGAAATATTTATGTCCATTCTCTTTCTAATTCCCTCTCTTTCTGTTATTTTATATTTATTTAATAATAGTTACATTTTTTGTTTTTATTATTTAAAAAAGTTTTTTGGGGGTTAGAAAGTGGCCTGGGGTGGGGATGGGGAGGGGGGGGGAGGGGGGGGAGGGGGGGGGTGGGGGGGGGAGTAGGCCGAAGAGATGCTTCCCTTTCTATTTAAGTGTTCATGTAAGGTAAAACTATATTTGTATGTAGGAGTTGCAGTTAATCTTTTTAATTGACGTCCGGCTGGTAAATAGAATGTTTTGCTCCCACCTCTTTCCTACCCTTTTTTTTCTTTTTTTTTCTTTTTTTAACGGTTTCATATGCGATATATTTTTGCACAAAGTTGTAAGTCCCTTTCCCACTTTGTTTAAGTAATGTCTAGCGTATTTTACAACTTTTATTGCAAGATGTTCCTCGTCCTTATGAATCATTGAACGAATTGTGTCTCTGATGATTTTCAACCAAATGATGGAGTTGATTATAAGCAGCATTGAATAACAGTAACACTGTTATTAGTTGTAGTAGTTGTATTTGTTAGCCAGACCAGACTGACAGACAAGATCTGTTGTTACAGAATAGCCTAGGGAAAGGTATTGGTTGATTGATATAGCTGTATCAACAGGTGTGAGCAAAACCTTCTATTTACCAGCCGGACGTAAATTAAAAAGATTAATTGCAACTCCTACATACAAATATAGTTTACCTTACCTGAACACTTTTATGGAAATATTTATTAATAAAATCATGCAATGTATGCATTACTTAAGGTTCTTTGCAGCGTCCCTTCGGCCCCTAGCTGTAATTACTTCCATTCCTTTTACTATACCTCCGTTCATATTCTCTTTCTTCCATTTTACTGTCCACCCTCACCTAACAATTGTTTCATAGTGCAACTGCTTTGAGGTTTTCCTCCTGTAAGACCTTTCAAACCTTTCACTGTCAATTTCCGTTTCAGCGCTGAATGGCCTTAGTTGCCCCAGTGCTTGGCATAATGCCAAAATTCTGTATAAATAAAATAAAATAAAATCATTTCACACAAAATAGAAGCAGACAAAACACGGAACATCTACTTTTGTAAGTTTATAATGGTACTTAAAAGCTATTGGAAGGTAAATCTACAATGGCCTGTGTTAGTAATAATAATGATAATAATAATATAAGTATCAAGACCTGAAAATAGAAATAAGAAGGATATGGGATAATAATGATAATAATAATAATAAGTATCAAGACTTAAAAATAGAAATAAGAAGGATATGGGATAATAATAATAATAATAATAAGTATCAAGACCTAAAAATAGAAATAAGAAGGATATGGGATATGCCAGTGGAAATTGTACCATAATCGTAGGAACACTAGGAGGCACGATCCCAAGATCCCTGAAAAGGAATGTGGAAAAACTAGAGGCTGAAGTAGCTCCAGGACTCTTGCAGAAGAGTGTGATCCTAGAAACGGCGCACACAGTAAGAAAAGTGATGGTGGACTCCTAAGGAGCCAGGATGCAACCCGGAACCCCACACTATAAATACCACCCAGTCGAATTGGAGGACTGTGATAGAAAAAAAAAAAAAATAGTAATAATAGCATCTGTCGCTTGAAAAAATAATCGCCTAAACAAAGATCAGACCTCCTTAAAAAGGAAAAAAAAAGCGTTGTGTAGAGAATCTGTCCTCTGAAACAATATAACTTCAAAAAAGATGATGAAATAATTATGCCATATAGGTTAGCGCTTACTCTCCGTTGCTTTCGGGTGAACGGTTTGGTGGACTGATTAAAGCTCTGGTAATTAGATTACGGGGTTTTTGTGGCGTGGGATGAAGATCCGTTCATTCAGAGTTTTATATAATACATAAACATGTTAGGGGCTAGTGCTAACCCAAAGCTCCCCCCCCCACACACACACACACACATACACACACTCACACTGTCTACCTTTTTATCTATTGACCGTATCTTCATTTGTGTTTGTTTTGGAAGAATAAAAAAAAAATCTTTTATAGAAAACAACAGAACAAGATACCCTCTTAACATTTTTCAACTGTTGCAGTTTTTTTTATTTGACATCCTCAGACATTCCATTATAAAAAAATGCAAAAATTGAAAAGTTAATATATATATGTGTATATATATATATATAAATATATATATATATATATATATATATACTACCACATACACATACACAAACATGTATAGATATATATATATATATATATATATATCTATTATATTTATATATATATATATATATATATATATATATATATATATATATATATATATATATATATGTGTGTGTGTGTGTATATAGTAATTTTCACCTTCTTGCAAGCTATGCAGTAAGCAAATTAATCTTATTACTTGAACTTTCCCTAAGTAATAGTGAAAGGTACTTTATTAGACTTCCTTTATAGTGAATATAAATGAGTAAATGAATCTTTATAGTCATAAAGCAAATAAAAGTCGATTCAACTAGGTGCTGTGAATATACAACATAGAGGTTGTGTATAATATAACCTTAAAAGTCATTGTGAGTGAAATAGATCAACAAATTAGAAACTTTTAGAATATATTTTTAAAAGTCATTGTGAGTGAAATAAACAGACTCGACTAGACCTTCAGAACAGAATACAGAAATCTTCCTAAAAGGAAAATAAAAGAATCGACGAAATTAGAGACTCCGAATAATAATTGATTAGTGTTGGAGCACCAGACGCGAAATAGAGTTTTGGGAGGTAAATTCAGAAGTACTCATTTATTCACTCAAGGAGAGCAAAACGCAGGTATCCCAGCTCACAGGGCTCATTAAGTATGACTCACTCTACGTAGAGCCAGCGTTTTTTCCGTCTTCTTAGGGTATGGATGCTTAAATAATTCTACTTTTGTAATGATGCAGGAGTTCGGTTTGGAGGAATTATCTAAGGGATGTTTTGAGAAACACCAACTTGGTGTTCTTCATCCGAAATTGAAACCTGGAACTTTAGTATTATTATATTATTAGTTTTATTACATTATTATTGATATTCCTGCATCAGCTGCATTCAATTTACAAAGAGTTTTTGTTACAGGCATAATACAGTAGCCTTGAAAAATCAGTTATTAGATACACAAAACTACATAAATTAAATGCAGCTGATGCAGCAATAATGTTTGAAAGAGGGCCTACTTCCTTTACAGTATTGTTATTACAAGCATGTTGGTGCATGCTACACACGCTGGAAACCGGCGCAGCTGTCTCCCCCTACTTTGCCCTCACCTGGGACGGACAAACAGGTTTGCAGGAGGTGGATGGATGTCTCCTCTACCTAACCCGCCCCAACAAACTGGTTTACCGGGGATGCATGGCTGTGTCATGTCTCCCCTATCCTCCTGATCCCCTACCTATCCTGCCCCACCCTGGGGTGGACAAACTGGTTTGCAGGGGGTGAATGGCTGTGTCATGTCTCCCCTACCCTCCTGATCCCTTATCTACCCTGCCCCCACCCGGGGCGGACAAACAAGAAAGATTACTTGGATTTTATCATTATTATTTTCATACAAGTTAATTGAATATATCTATTCTTGAGGAACTTGAGAAAACAATCGTAGGTTGCTGAGCAAGATTTTGCACATAATTGATTACTTGTGTTTGATCAAGAAATAGATGGCTTTTTTCAGAGTCTCCTATGGGCCAGTTTTGGGAGTGACTATGTCCTCACTTTTACTAGCTTATATTATTTTTATTTTTTTCATTCATGCATAATTCATATCTACATTATTATGATAGTACACTATACACTACATACATACATACATGCATACATTTAAACGTATGCATGATATATATGTGTATATATATATATATATATATATATATATATATATATATATTATATATATATATATATATATGTATATGGTGCCGACGTCTCAAGACAACTATACTCGTTTTTTTTCCATCTGTCCACCCGCCTGTGGTGTTTGCGTATGGTAACACTGCGTCCCTGGCTTTAGATAGTTACATTCAACTTACATTCAACAATTATAATACCATATTTCGAATATTAACGGTGTATTTGCATACAGTAATTATTAAAACACTTTTCAGTTGCAAATGTACACCCAGATACCTTTTATTTACCTAAAACTCACACATAGCGTAACTATCTAAAGCCCGGGACGCAGTGTTACCATACGCAAAAACCACGGGCGGGTGGACAGATGGAAAAAAAAACAGAGTATAGTCTCATTTTCAAGACTTCAATTAAAAGAATAAATATTTTGGATTATAAATGCCAATAAATTATATAAAAATTCCTTTGTAAACATTGTACCTAAGGATAAATTAGGCATTGCTGGAGGTAGTAACCTGCATAGAAGGGAGAAGGAGGGCGACTGGAATGTGGGCAAGTGGAAAGCAAAGAAACAGGTCGCGACAAGGGAGAGAGAGAGAGAGAGAGAGAGAGAGAGAGGAGGGGTGCGGAGGAGTTTGGGGCATTCGACAATGGTAGCACTGTCTGTTTGAATACTAGCGATTCCAGAATAGAAAGCGGTAGCTCCGAAGAGGCCCATTTAATTATTTTAAATTGGACATATTCAGTGTTACTTCCATATTTTTTGGCATGCTCTCTGATTTTTGAAAAATCAGGATGACTTAATTTATTAATGCCCGTTCCATAGCTCACACCTCTGTGAGAGTCGGTGCCTACCTTGAGAAGTCTTTGGGTAAATCCACCTACTTAGTTCCTCTGGAACACCAAGGACAGTCGTATTTATATATATTACACTAAGCTTCATAAGGGTCTGTAGTATGGGATAAAGATCCAGTCTTCAGAGGATTTTTTGGAATTAGATTAATTGTAACGGCTCCATAATGTCTGGAAATCGTTTGAGAAAAGATTTTGGTTAAATGCTTAATCATGTAAAAATGAAACACTGACATAAATTCGAAGTTTGGGAACGGTTGGAATTTTGCACTTTGGCTTGAAGTAGTTGTTTAACAATTTCCGCATAAATTAAAAAAGAAAGTTAAGATGGAAAACAATTGTTGATGAAAGACCTGTGTAAAAAATGTGTTTCCAGACATTATGGTTCTTTAGGCTGCACTAAAGACCGTTTAAGCGACCTTATGACATCTGGGAAGATATATATATGCGAAGCTCCCTTTTGTATTAGATGATACTTTTAGAAAAACATTTTCCCAACATCCAAAATAGTTTTGGAGCTATTAAGGTTCATTTGATTCCCATTAATCCTGTAACCATTGGGTCATTATTCAAGTTTAAAGATCGTTTGTGCCCTTATATGTCCTCCGGGAGTGTGTATAGCTATAATTGTCCTAAATGTAATGTAGGAACTTATATTGGATCCACCAGGAGGCTTCTGAAGGTACGCACAGATTCACATCGTGGAGTAAGTTATAGGACAGGCAGCAAAATTGCAAGCCCAGAGTTTTCTAATATTAGAAATCATTCGAAAATATGTAAAACCTCTATTGAAAATAAGGACTTTACAGTGTAGGACGAGCTTCCAACAGCCACGATTTGACAATCTTAGAATCGTTAATGATCAAACGGCTCGTCCCCTTGTTAAACAGCCAAACCTCTGCTGGCACACTGCACCTCTCTTAGTTTTTTACCTTTTATCTCCAGTCGTGACATTGCCGCTTAATAGGTTGGTCCAGTTTTACTTTACTTGAATATTTCTTATTAATTTATTTTTTTTGTTTACTTCTTTTAATAATTTTTTGTCCTGTTTATTTTACGGTTTTTGTTTTTTAAAGGTGTCCTTTTAGTCTTTTTAATATTTTAAGTTTGTAATCATTGTGCAACTTTTATTTTTAAATTTCAAATTCTTAGCTTTATTGTCATTTATTTTATGCTATCTATTTTGTACAGCCCTCGAAAATGTAATGAAGACATTACGAAAAGTCGGGAATAAATTGACCCTTTTAGAAAGTCTTTATGTCCTTCTCCTCATTGATGTATATCCGGCTGTGGCCACCGCTGTTTGAATATATATATATATATATATATATATATATATATATATATATATATATATATATGGCTGTTGATGAGCCAATCACAGGGCTGGAAACTCAGTCTCTCTTGAGAGTTCACATAGGTAGGATGCATGTTACACCTCTCCTGAAAGATATTTTTGGAAGACGTATCCCTCAGAAGTGGAACATAGATCCTGCCTATGTGAACTCTCTCGAGAGACTGAGGGTTTCCGGCCCTTTGATTGGCTTATCATCAGCCAATCAGGAGCGTCGTAGGGGACTGGCCTAGACATCAAATGTTCGGTTGATTTGAATCTACTATAGCACTCTCTATTCTGGAATCGCTAGTGAGTAAACAGACAGTGATATCATTGGTGAATGCCCAAAGTCCTCCGCCCCCCCCCCCCTCTCTCTCTCTCTCTCTTTCCGAATCTCTTCTTCTCTCTCTCTCTCTCTCTCTCCTCTCTCTCTCTCTCTCTCCTGTCGCGACCGCCCTCCTTCTCCCTTCTATGCAGCTTACTACCTCCAGCAATGCCTAATTTATCCTCAGGTGCAATGTTTACAAAGGGATTTTTGTATGATGTATATACTATGTATCTATAGTCCAAAATATTTATTCTTTTAATTGAAGCCCTGAAAATGAGACTAGTTGTCTTGAGACGTCGGCACCAATGAAGATTAATTTATTTATCAGTGTTTCCACTGCCCTCAATTCTTCATATACATACATACATCATCATACATATATGTATGTATACATATACATACATATATATATATATATGTATGTATGTATGTATATGTATACATACATATATATGTATGTATGTATGTATGTATATGAAGAATTGAGGGCAGTTTTTTATTATATTATATTACATACACACACACATATGTATATACTATATAAAAATATATGTATATTATATATATAATATACATACACACACATACATACTACATACATAAATATGTATATATGTATGTACATACATACGTACATACATACATACAATACATACATACATACATATATATATATATATATATATATATATATATATATATATATAGTATGTATGTATGTATGTATGTATATACATATTTATGTATGTAGTATGTATGTGTGTGTATGTATATTATATATATATATATAATATATATATATATATATATATATATATATATGTGTGTGTGTGTGTGTGTGTGTGTATGTATATAATGATATAATAAAAAACTGGAGGTAAAGAGAAAAGAGAGAGACCTGTAGCGTTACGAACTGTAGTGATTAATACGAAAATAGGGATTCTGTTATTCATCAGACCACACGAAAATGGTTTGCTTTCATATTTTCCCTGGAATATCCATGCAAATTCGCCGAGTTGGATTTTCCTGCCTGTATATGCTGCGTGAAACCAACGGAAAAACCAGGCTAACTTTATCAAAAGGGGAATGTGATAGAAATATGAGCATTTTTATTCCAGAGATCTATTAGAGGCTGCGTATATAAAGGAAGAGAAAAGATGCCCCTGATTTCTGAAGGAATTTGCCTGATACATTTCAACATGGAAGACGTTGTGCCACTGATTTCGCAAGATATTGACTAGATAGATTTCAATTTAGAAAATATTGTGTTGTTGATCTACGAAGGAATTTGTCAGATATATTTGAAAATTGATATTTCGGAAATTTTTTGAAAGACTGAGGATGGTTCCGTTATATTTCAAAAGATCGTCCTTTCGTATTTGAAAAGGAATCTAGAGAGAGAAATAAGATTGAGTATTTGAACGAAAATTGCAGAATCATGCGCGAAAAATGTTTGTAACTGCTCGTTTTAGTTTTCTGTAAAAGAAATCAATTGAAATGGCTGTTTGTCTGTCCGTCCACAGATTTTCTGTCCGGCCTCAAATTTTAAAAAACTATTGAGGCTAGAGGGCTGCAAACTGGTATGTTGATCATCCACCCTCCAGTCATCAAATATACCAAATTGCAGCCCTCTAGCATAAGTAGGTTTTCATTTATTCAAGGTTAAATTTAGCCATGATCGTGCGTCTGGCACCGCTTTGGTGTCAACTACTTAGGCCATCACCGGGCCGTGGCTGAAAGCCTCATGGGACGTTGTTGAGAGTTTCATGGGCCGTGGGTGAGAGTTTCATACAGCATTATATGCTGTACAGAAAACGCGGATGCACCGAAGAAACTTTTTTTTCTTTAATTAGTGGAAATCTCCAAAATAAATTGCTGATTGTGTCATGTGGTCGTTGATTATTTATTTATGTTATTTTTAATATTAAGCTGTAGAGGCTAATGAAAATTTCTTTCTAATGCGAGGAGAGAGAGAGAGAGAGAGAGAGAGAGAGTTCACGACTGCAGTATATCAATAACAGAAGTTCTTGTCAGAAAACCTTTAAAATAAATACCATATACACACTGGTCTATATTTTTGAAATACTCTTGCAACTGGCAAATTTTTCTTAACAAAGTGGAATTTTTGATAACCTTTTTTCAAAACAAACTCCTATCCCAAAGACATTGTACATAATATAATTAATAAATTAGTAAGTAACTATATCCAACCACCTCCTCCGCTAATGGATGTCCCAAAGAAACTGATGTATGCGTCGATTCCATTTATAACAAACTCGAAGTTTTCTCTCAGACACGCACAAATAATAGAACAAGAAATTCTTTGTCAATTGAATTTATCTCAAACAATCCTTTGCAAAATTTGCTCACTTTTTAAATATAAAGATCGTCTGCAGGACTTTATGAGATCCAGCGTTGTATATAAATTCACATGCGCGGGATGCCCTGCAACTTATGTGGGATCTACTCGAAGATTACTGCAGAAAAGATATTGCAACAATATGGGTTTCAGTTATAGAACAGGTCAAAGACTTAGTAATCCTGAATTTTCTATTATCAAGTATCATGCCGCCAAATGCAAAATAAATGTATCGGAACAGCACTTCTCGATAAAAGGTTACACTAAAGACCCGGACCACCTGACTACCTTGGAATCGTTTCCCCATTGAATAACAACACCTCAGCTTCACCTCTACATCTGGCATAGTCAACGTCTTGGACCTGGCTCTCTCAAAAATCATACCGTGCTTTCCTTCCATTCTAGTTGGTTGGTACCTCAGTGGTTCTTCTGATTTTTAACTATTTATATTTTTATTGCATTTTAACATAAATACTATTGTGAATCCTTATATTTAGTTTTTAATATAATGCATTTCTCTTTTAACAGACTGAAGATGCACAAAGTTGATGTGCGAAACGTTATATAATAAATCTTGGCCTTCATGTGAAGTATCAATGGACCTCCTGAACCTCTTTATATATATATATATATATATATATATATATATATACATACATACATACATACATAATATATATATATACACATACATATATATATATACATACATATATAATATATATATATATACATATATATATATATATATATATGTATATATATATATATATATTATATATATATATATATATATATATATATATATATATATATGTGTGTGTGTGTGTGTGTATCTTCCCTGTCGTCGGCTTTTCCCATAGAAGACTGACAGGTTGTAGTGGAGCAGAGGAATACTGCCTCTTGAGTTTCTCTTGAGTTTGTTCCCGCCCATCGTCAAAGAGAGATATTCTGGTCTCGTCTGAAACGTGTCCCTGAAACCTGCGGCTGAAACACAACACACAGCCTGTAAGCGTTAAGAGGTAAACTGGCCGACCCTGCCATTTAAAATAAGTCTTTTGAGAGGAGCGGATTACCTTGTATCGCTTCTCCTCCTTTTCCCGTGTAACGACTGCGTAGAGAGAGAGAAAGAGATAGGGGAGAGATAGAGTGAGATGAAGAGAGAAGTAGAGTTTAGTTATCGGCGGTTATGTGGCGTCGTGGAGAGAGAGAGAGAGAGAGAGCGAGCCTGAACTGGAGTTACTAATATTATATAATATTACTATATTATATTGTATTATATTATATATATACATATATATATATATATATATATATATATTATATATATATTATACACACACACACACATGCTTAAAAAATCACAGTAGATGCACGTGACTTCATAAATAAGCGAATCCCACAGGAAAATGATAGTCAGAAATCCAAGCGCTTTCGTCTTTACTCAGACATTGTCAAGAAGGAGCTAATGAAGTACAATTGGAGAGAAAGGTCTCAGGTACAAAACCAAGATCAAGAATACCAGATGGTTAATTGTCAAAAGGGTAAATATTAAAAGAGATAATCCAGGATTTTCGGATATCACACGGTCACAAATCTAAACAGATTTGACCCTAACCGAAATTACAGAGTATCTTTACAGTCCAAAACATGTAAAAACTGAATATATTAATTTTGTTGCTTATATTTATCTACAACTTTTTTCATTATGAAAGCATCCAGTTTAAATAAACCAAGACTTAAATTTAGAACATTTCTATTATTTGACTTGATGAAACAAGATTCAATGATATTCCTTTTAACTGTGTCATTACATGGGATTAAGGCTCTTGCTTGACTCCAGTTAATAGGATGGTCTAAATCTCTCATATGTATGAATAATGCATTCGATATTTGCCCAGTTCTCGCATAATATTGATGCTGTTTGAGGCGTTGTGAAACAGATTTACCGGTCTGTCCGTAATAGACTTTATCACACTTTTTGCAAGGAATTTCATATATGCAGCCTGGAAGATCTTTAGGAGAATTTTTGATTTCTAAACTCTTGACATTAATATTACTGAAAACAACATTTATGTTAAAAAGCTTTAAAATTCTAGGAATACCTAAAAAACCTTTCATCATGGTGGTAATTTTGAATGTTATGCTTACTAAATTCTAGTTTGTCATTAGTTGAATAAAATGTTTTTCTAGCTCTTTTCCATGCCACATCTACAAAAGTTCTTGGGTATTTAAGTTTCATTGCAATATCATAAATAGTTTTAATTTCAGCGTCAATTAAACTGCAGGCTACAGACACGTAAAGCCCTTAGGAACATCCCAGAAAAAACAGAGAATTTAACATTTTGATGGTGATTGGAGTAGTAATGAACAAAAGAGGCAATGTTAGTTGATTTTCGAAAGACTGAAAAGGTGAAATTTCTATCATTTCTATAGACAGTTACATCAAGAAAATTCAAATTACAATTTCTTTCTTCCTCTGCAGTAAATTTTATAGAAGGGACTAAATTATTGAGATTATTAAGGAATTCCTGGAGATTTTCGTGAACTGGCCAAATACAGAAGATATCATCCACATATTCTAAACCAAATAACTTTTTGGGCAAAATTCTTGGTAAGAGTTTTGTCTCAAAAAATTCCATGTAAATATTGCTAACGACAGGAGATAAGGGATTACCCATAGACATGCCAAACTTTTGTACAAAAATTCCCCATTGAAACAAAATTTCCTATCTTTGATACATAACCTTATGAGACTAATGAGGTTTGCTGACATTCCCTTAAGTGTAGCAAACCTCATTAGTCTCATAAGGTTATGCATCAAAGATAGTGAATTTTGTTTTAATGGGGAATTTTGTGTACAAAAGTTTGGCATGGCTATGGGTAATCCCTTATGTCATGTCCTTAGCAATATTTACATGGAATTTTTTGAGACAAAACTCTTACCAAGAATTTTGCCCCAAAAAGTTATTTGGTTTAAATATGTGGATAATATCTTCTGTATTTGACCAGTTCACGAAAATCTCCAGGAATTCCTTATTAATCTCAATAATTTAGTCCCTTCTTTAAAATTTACTGTAGAGGAAGAAAGAAATTGTAATTTGAATTTTCTTGATGTAACTGTCCATAGAAATGATAGAAATTTCACCTTTTCAGTCTTTCGAGAATCAACTAACATTGCCTCTTTTGTTCATTACTACTCCAATCACCATTAAAATGTTAAATTCTCTGTTTTTTCTGGGATGTTCCTAAGGCCTTTACGTGTCTGTAGCCCGCAGTTTATTGACGCTGAAATTAAAACTATTTATGATATTGCAATGAAACTTAAATACCCAAGGACTTTTGTAAATGTGGCATGGAAAAGAGCTAGAAAAACATTTTATTCAACTAATGACAAACTTGAATTTAGTAAGCATAACATTCTAAAATTACCCTATGATGAAAGGTTTTTAGATATTCCTAGAATTTTAAAGCTTTTTAACATAAATGTTGTTTTCAGTAATATTAATGTCAAGAGTTTAGTAATAAAAAATTCTCCTAATGATCTTCCAGACTGCATATATGAAATTCCTTGCAAAAAGTGTGATAAAGTCTATTACGGACAGACCGGTAAATGTGTTTCACAACGTCTCAAACAGCATAAATTTTCTGTGAGAACTGGGCAAATATCGAATGCATTATTCGTACATATGAGAGATTTAGACCATCTGGGGTCAAGCAAGAGCCTTAATCCCATGTAATGACACAGTTAAAAGGAATATCATTGAATCTTGTTCCATCAAGTCAAATAATAGAAATGTTTTAAATTTAAGTCTTGGTTTATTTAAACTGGATGCTTTCATAATGAAAAAAGTTGTAGATAAATATAATTAACAAAATTAATATATTCAGTTTTTACATGTTTTGGACTGTAAAGAAACTTTGTAATTTCGGTTAGGGTCAAATCTGTTTAGGTTTGTGACCGTTGATATCCGATAATCCTGGATTATCTCTCTTAATTTTTACCCTTTTAACAATTAACCATCTGGTATTCTTGATCTTGTTTTGTACCTGAGACCTTTCTCTCCAATTGTACTTCATTAGCTCCTTGACAATGTCTGAGTAAAGACGAAAGCGCTTGGATTTCTGACTATCTTTTTCCTGTGGGATTCGCTTATATACACATATAAATTATATATATGATATAGAAGTCTGTCTGTATACATAATATGTAAATAAAGGTATAAGCCACGAAGGAAAGTGAAACACGTGGCGTATACTTTTATTTATGGATTTATCACGTTCCAAACTTTCGTGATTCAGTTATACATACATACGTATGCAGAAGCCAGGTACTATGTCGTACCTCTAAGTAAATGGGGATACAGTCCACAATGAAGTAAAATCCTCTTATAGTTTAAAATATATATTCTTGTACAGGATTAAAGCTTTCGACCATCAACTGTGGTCTTTTTCACTAAAGTGTGATATGTCACCTCAAGGAACTAACAAGTAAGAGCACAAACATTTGAAAAAACAACGGTTAGGTAACAAGCTAGTTCATATTATGAAAGATTAGGCGGTTGAGCCCTCGTTCTTTCCAGAATTCGTCTTGATCTTCGTGGGGGAATGTTTCTATTATCAACTGCTTGTTCTATGGTGGTTGGGTGGTTTGTTGGAGAAATGACCTGAGTGGAGTAAACAGGAAAGGAAGCAGCATCGTTATTGGCACATATATTTCTAAAGTTTGAAATTTTCCCTTTCCTACATATCTCTTCACAAATAGCAGTATTTTCTGTAATGCCAGTATTACCTGCAAAGGTCTCGTTTAATGAAATTAACGCCCCTTCTACTACTCGTCTCAAAGTTCGGTCGTTACATGCAAAAACAACCTTTGTACCTTTAAAATTTATTGCGTGGTTTTTCTCCCATGTATGTTGCGCAATTGCACTGTATTTACTTCCCCTTCTGCAAGCAGCAACGTGTTCTTCCCTTCTCTTATCAATGGAACGTCCGCTTTCTCCCAAGTAACATTCATTGCAATCACTACAAGGTATTACATATACTCCTACATTCTCTCTATTACCCGGGTTTTTATTTTTTAAATGAGTTTCTTCTTGATTGTACTGTTGTACTGAAAAACTACGTTGAAACCGTTCTTTTTTCCTTTAAGCTGCCTAGAAAATTTATTAAGTTCTCTATTATAAGGAAGAGCAAGAGATGCCTTAAAATCTGTCTTTTCAGTTATGTCATGAGGGGCGTAAAACATCGATCTAGCTTTAGATAGAGACTGTAGTATAAAAAACTTTGGGTAACACAGTTTAGTAAAACTATCTACCAAGAAATTTATTTCGGTGTCAATGAACTGGGGATCACATATTCGGTATGCTCGAAAAAACAAATTGGTTAAAACGTTGTGTTTTACTTTCGGTTCATGATATGAAAAGTAATGAATATAGGTGTTTGTGTGAGTGTTCTTCCTATACACGCTGAATTTAAAGTCACTACTCACTGTGTCTCTATGAACTACCATATCTAGAAAGGGAAGCCTATTTTCCATTTCCTTTTCCACTGTAAATTTAATAGATGGCAAAAAACCATTAAGCAACTCTAAAAACCTATGAAAGGCTTCCTCGCCGTGTCTATAAACAATAAAAACATCATCTACATACCTAACCCAAATTTCAGGCTTGATGTCTTCCGGTAGTTTGTCAACGTAAACCTTTTCGAAAAATTCCATACATAAGTTAGCCAATATAGGGGAGAGATGGTGAGCCCATCGAGACCCCGGATTTTTGTTGATAGAACGAACCATAAATTAAAACTCAAACCAAAAATTGTAGATTCAACGCAAATATTAATCAAATGACAAAATTTATCTATGTGCATAGGTGGCTTGAAAATATTATCTGAGGCTAATTTCTTCAAGTTGTCGAGCACGAAACTCAGTGGTACATTCGTGAATAAAGAAACTATATCTAGACTGTACATAGTACCTATGTAATTCTTTTCCTTAATTTGATCCATAAAATCCATATTGTGCTTAATTAATGTGAGATTTCGAAATTGTCCCTATTAATTTCCCCAAAACATCCGCCAACCATGATGACAGATCCGACTGAGGATTGTTACAGCTAGCGACAATGGGCCTTAAAGGACACCCCTCCTTGTGAATCTTGGGAGTTCCCGTAAAAATAACTAAAAGACGGCAGTTTTCTCGCTAGCTTACTCAGGACTATATTTCTGGTTTCTTTTTCCACACCACTGCTAACTATGGCTTTTATTCTGTTATTCA
>NC_061104.1:48242636-48270146 GCF_015104395.2 Macrobrachium nipponense | reverse complement strand
ATTCTGTTATTCATCAGACCACACGAAAATGGTTTGCTTTCATATTTTCCCTGGAATATCCATGCAAATTCGCCGAGTTGGATTTTCCTGCCTGTATATGCTGCGTGAAACCAACGGAAAAACCAGGCTAACTTTATCAAAAGGGGAATGTGATAGAAATATGAGCATTTTTATTCCAGAGATCTATCAGAGGCTGCGCATATAAAGGAAGAGAAAAGATGCCCCTGATTTCTGAAGGAATTTGCCTGATGCATTTCAACATGGAAGACGTTGTGCCACTGATTTCGCAAGATATTGACCAGATAGATTTCAATTTAGAAAATATGGTGGTGTTGATCTACGAAGGAATTTGTCAGATATATTTGAAAATTGATATTTCTGAAATTTTTAGAAAGACTGAGGATGGTTCCGTTATATTTCAAAAGACCGTCCTTTCGTATTTGAAAAGGAATCTAGAGAGAGAAATAAGATTGAGTATTTGAACGAAAATTGCAGAATCATGCGCGAAAAATGTTTGTAACTGCTCGTTTTAGTTTTCTGTAAAAGAAATCAATTGAAATGGCTGTTTGTCTGTCCGTCCACAGTTTTTCTGTCCGGCCTCAAATTTAAAAAAAACTATTGAGGCTAGAGGGCTGCAAGTTGGCATGTTGATCATCCACCCTCCAGTCATCAAATATACCAAATTGCAGCCCTCTAGCATCAGTAGGTTTTCATTTATTCAAGGTTAAATTTAGCCATGATCGTGCGTCTGGCACCGCTTTGGTGCCAACTACTTAGGCCATCACCGGGTCGTGGCTGAAAGCCTCATGGGACGTTGTTGAGAGTTTCATGGGCCGTGGGTGAGTTTCATACAGCATTATATGCTGTACAGAAAACGCGGATGCGCCGAAGAAACTTTTTTTTTCTCTAATTAGTGGAAATCTCCAAAATAAATTGCTGATTGTGTCATGTGGTCGTTGATTATTTATTTATGTTATTTTTAATATTAAGCTGTAGAGGCTAATGAAAATTTCTTTCTAATGCGAGGAGAGAGAGAGAGAGAGAGAGAGAGAGAGGAGAGAGAGAGAGAGAGAGAGAGAGAGAGAGAGTTATTCACGACTGCAGTATATCAATAACAGAAGTTCTTGTCAGAAAACCTTTAAAATAAATACCATATACACACTGGTCTATATTTTTGAAATACTCTTGCAACTGGCAAATTTTTCTTAACAAAGTGGAATTTTTGATAACCATTTTTTCAAAAACAAAAAAAAACTCCTATTCCCAAAACGACAATTGTACATTAATAAATAATTAATAAACTTTAGTAACGTAAAACTATATCCAACCACCTCCTCCGCTAATGGATGTCCCAAAGAAAACTGATGTATGCGTCGATTCCATTTATAACAAACTCGAAGTTTTCTCTCAGACACGCACAAATAATAGAACAAGAAATTCTTTGTCAATTGAATTTATCTCAAACAATCCTTTGCAAAATTTGCTCACTTTTTAAATAGAAAGATCGTCTGCAGGACTTTATGAGATCCAGCGTTGTATATAAATTCACATGCGCGGGATGCCCTGCAACTTACGTGGGATCTACTCGAAGATTACTGCAGAAAAGATATTGTAACAATATGGATTTCAGTTATAGAACAGGTCAAAGACTAAGTAATCCTGAATTATCTATTATCAAGCATCATGCCGCCAAATGCAAAATAAATGTATCGAAACAGCACTTCTCGATAATAGGTTACACTAAAGACCCGGACCACCTGACTACCTTGGAATCGTTTCCCCATTGAATAACAACACCTCGGCTTCCCTCTACATCTGGCATAGTCAACGTCTGGACCTGGCTCTCTCAAAAAATCATTCCTTGCTTTCCTTCCATTCTAGTTGGTTGGTACCTCAGTGGTTCTTCTGATTTTTTACTATTTATATTTTTATTGCATTTTAACATAAATACTATTGTGAATCCTTATATTTAGTTTTTAATATAATGAATTTCTCTTTTAACAGACTGAAGATGCACAAAATTGATGTGCGAAACGTTATATAATAAATCTTGGCCTTCATGTGAAGTATCAATGGACCTCCTGAACCTCATATATATATATATATATATATATATATATATATATATATATATATATATATATATATATGCATAGATGTATATATTATATATATATATTTACATATATGTGTGTATGTATGTATCTTCCCCTGTCGTCGGCTTTCCCCGTAGAAGACTGACAGGTTGTAGTGGAGCAGAGGAATATTGCATCTTGAGTTCCTCTTGAGTTTGTTCCCGCCCATCGTCAAAGAGAGATATTCTGGTCTCGTCTGAAACGTGTCCCTGAAACCTGCGGCTGAAACACAACACACAGCCTGTAAGCGTTAAGAGGTAAACTGGCCGACCCTGCCATTTAAAATAAGTCTTTTGAGAGGAGCGGATTACCTTGTATCGCTTCTCCTCCTTTTCCCGTGTAACGACTGCGTAGAGAGAGAGAAAGAGATAGGGGAGAGATAGAGTAGATGAGAGAGAAGTAGAGTTTAGTTATCGGTGGTTATGTGGCGTCGTGGAGAGAGAGAGAGAGAGAGAGAGTCTGAACCGGTTACTAATAATTTTTATAAATTATAGTATTATTATAATAATATTATATATTATATTAATATCTATATAAATATATATATTATATATATAATTATATACATACATATATATAATAACATACATATAAATTATATATATGACATAGAAGTCTGTCTGTATACATAATATGTAAATAAATGTATAAGCCACGAAGGAAAGTGAAACATGTGGCGTATACTTTTATTTATGGATTTATCACGTTCCAAACTTTCGTGATTCAGTTATACATATATATATATGTATATATCTATATATAGTATACATACTGTATATATGTATATTATATTATATATATATATATATTATATATATATGCTGTGTGTGTGTGTGTATATATATATATATATATATATATATATATATATATATATATATATATGTTGTGTATTCATTTCTCGATGTAATGGTTCGGATTCCACAATAAGGTGTAGGTACCGTTGTTAGGTACCCGATTGGTTCCTAGCCACGTAAAAATATCTAGTCCTTCTGGCCAGCCCTAGGAGAGCTGTTAATCAGCTCAGTGGTCTGGTCAAACTAAGATATACTTGTGATGCGTATTAATATATAAAGTTTATCCGTTGATGTGGCATTTATGAACATACCAAAGAATGTTTGAATAAGTTTCCAGGTGAATCACATGGCACATGTTATTCAGAGTAGAACTTTATTGGATGATACTGAAAATCTCAATGAATCTAGAAGGTAAGCGGAGATTGCATGGGCAGTTTTCGTACTCGCATCTTCCAGTAATGTATATGAACATAATATCACTGGACGAGTTTTATAGAAGTAAGATTCGATGAGAACATGGAAATTATTATGGAATTTAATACAGCAGTATATATAAACCTAATCCATTTTTTTGCGACATATATATGTCGCAAAGATTTTAAGCGTGACATGCCCTGTCTGTTTTCCGCTGAGATATCCCTATTTGCAAGTTAGCGCCTCAGTGGCGTGATCGGTATGATCTTGGCCGGTCATCTCATTGGCCGCGGGTTCGATTCACGGGCATTCCATTGAGGAGGGAGAGATGTGTATTTCTGGTGATAGAATTTCACTTTCGACGTGGTTCGGAAGTCACGTAAAGCCGTTGGTCCCGTTGCTGAATAACCACTGGTTCCATGCAACGAAAAAACACCGTACTACATACGAACAAACCTAATTGCAAGTTTTAATGCCTTACAGAAACAAGATTTGTAAAAGCCACAAACATTGTCTAACAATATTGTTTGAAGAAGCGTTGTTAAGTCCTCCGTAGTGCCGTCAGTGCACCTCACGCACGGTGCACTGTAGGCATTACCTGAGGTTCTTTGTGGCGCTCGTTTCTTAGGGCCCCTAGCTTCACCCGCTTTTACTGTACCTCCTTTCATGTTATTTCTTCTAACAATCGATTCATAGTGCAACTGCGAGGTTTTCCCCTTGTTACACCTTTGTGACCTCTTGCTCTCAGTTTTTCTCTCAAGCGCTGGTCCTTCAGCCTAAATTGCATATTCTATTCCCTTCTTTATCTACTCTCAAGATTTTTATTTGGTAGTTGGTTCCTTTGCGCAGAATTTAATTTTATATATATTTTATGTATCCCTTGTCGCGTTCCTACGATTTTGCCAAATGAAATAATTTACCTTTCAGTTCATGGCTGCTGTTGCTAGGTCTGTGGTTCGCTTTCATAGCGTCTGCAAGTCCAGCAGGAAAGGCATAAGATGTGTGTGATGATATATATATATATACTATATATATATATAGATATATAGATATATATATATATATATCATATATATATTGTATATATAGTATATATATATATATTAAATTGTGACATATACAATTATGCATATACCTATATATATCATACGCAAACACACACACACACATTTATATATGATTATATTTTCATGTAAATATATTTGTATGTATATGTGTATGTATATGCATATATATATAGATATATATATATATATATATATATATATATTATGTATGTATATGTGTATATATATTACATATATATATATATATATATATATATATATATATACACACACACACACACACATATATATATATATATATATATATATATATATATATATATATATATTTATATATATACTTATATATATGCGTGCATGTTGCATGTCCGTGTACCTACGACGTATTCTTTTTGCATCTTTCATTTCGTTTTTTCTTTCTTTCTTCCTTTGTTTTTTTTCCTTTTTTTATAATTAGCCCATCATTTCCAAAGTTAAGCCTGTCATTTCCCGGACTAGATAGAAAATGAAACCGAGTTCTGCAGAAAACGTTGTCTTGTTTCCAGCGGGGTTTTGGAAAACATCGATTTTGCATGTTTGTGGTTTTCATTGACCACAGAGAAAGCGAGAAAGCGGCAAGAAAGTATATTCGTTTCAGGAGTAACTTAAATTTCGGAATACGCTTGAAAACGAAGGTCAATCTGAAGTCATGTCATCTCTTTTTCGATGTTGGAATTTCAGAAATTGTCCAAATAGGACTCACCTATAATATTGTGCGACAGAGGTATGTTAGATAGTAATAAGGATTATTTTCGCTCGTTTACATAATTTTGATTTTTTTTTTTTTTTTAAAGAAATGGACAAACAGAAGAACGATTCCTTTTCTGTATACTTTTACTGGCCGACCTTTGTTACAAATTCACTTGTGTAAAAGAGTAGCAATAACAAGGTAAGCGTAAAACACACACACACACTCATGCACACACACACACACACACACACACACACACACACACACACACTTAGACAAACCGTAAATATTGATAGAGAGAGATAGAACAAGATAACACTTTGTCCTGCACAGGAATGCCTGGAAGTTTAAACTGAAATTCCTGCAATTGTGTGTTAGAAGTTGCAGCAGCAGCAGTGGGAGCGTGATAGCAACATCGACAGACGGATAAATGTAGTGAGAGCTAGCAACATGGACAGTCCGATAAATGTAGAGACAGTTGGGAACATCGACAAAAGAGCAAATGTAGGGGAAAGAGCAAGATTTACGGACGGATAAATATATGTATTATACCCCTAATGCTCCTCGTGATCGGACTCTCTCTCTCTCTCTCTCTCTCTCTCTCTCTCTCTCTCTCTCTCTCATTACAAACAAAACCACAAACCCGAAGCGTCTAAACAAAAGCTTCCCCATATCCACTTCGGCACAGGCCGCCAGAAACTTAAACTAGTCTCCTATCACTGGCAAACTTGCCACAAAAAGAACCATGATTAAAAACCAAATTCTCATATGATAGACACTTGGAAATATTTGCCGAAACTCCCTGCAATTCTCTAAAAAATTTGAAAAAACACAAGTGCCATACAATTGTCGTACCTCGCGACATATACTCACAGACCCGGAAAGAAAAGAGAAAGAGAGAGAGAGAGAGAGAGAGAGAAAAAAGAAAAACTGATACCTCATCTGATATTGGCTCTACCACACTATCAGAACAACTGAATATACAACAATGACAAACCGCTATAGTCCCCAGACCTCATCTCTAGTGGACTAATTAAAGTTTACTTGCCTAGATAGAAAGGAGGTTTAAGACTGCCAAAAGAATGTAGGTTGGAGCTTATCTGGTTTTGGGCGTGGTGCTTTGTCCACGCTCCACCTAAGTTCTTTCTTTTTTCCTCTTCTTTTTTTCCGTCCTTCGTTTTACTGGACGTAATACCTTCCAGTGTATGAAGGGTGTCTGAGGTTCTGTTCTCTCTCTCTCTCTCTCTCTCTCTCTCTCTCTCTCTCTCTCTCGTACGCATTTATGAATGATACGTAAAACCATTGAATATGTGTATTTTCGTTTACTCGGGGAGTAAGCCTACAAACTACTTTGTTGTTCTTGTCAGTGGCGGGGGGGGGGGGGGGGGGGGGGGGGGGGGGGGGGGGGGGGGGGGGGGTGGGGGGGGTGTGGCGTGGGGGGGGGGGGGGGGGGGGGGGGGGGGGGGGGGGGGGGGGGAGGGGGGGGGGGGGGGGGGGGGGGGGGGGGGGAGGGGGGTGTAGGAAAGGTCTATGGAAGAGCCTAATAAGGTCTGAAAAAGGCTTTTTGCGTTGAGTTAAATATATAGGAATTTCAGGATGGGATATTTATGATTTATGTATTAGAATGAAAATGTAAAAAAGAAACAAAATGTGTATGTTAACCAGTACAGAAAAATTGCTTGTAATAAAATATAGCATATTTATTTTAATTTTCGTTGGTGAAACAAGGCTCTATTTGACCATAGATTTTAGCACATTTTTTGTTTATTTGGTGGTATTGAACTAGACTATGTATCTGTTCAGTTATTTTGCGTTTCCGCTTATCACTGAGAATTTATGAACGTATTTAATTTGTCCTTTTTATTTGATCCATATTGTTATATGAATAGTACAAAGTATGAGTATTAATTACGAAGACCACTTCGTGTTCAGTTAGCAATATAATGTTTACAACTTATGCGTCCCGAGCAAGCTGGAGGTCGGATCACGCCATGTTACAATCCACATTAATGTATCTTATATACATATTTGATATTAAATTTTTAGGACTCAGTATATATATATATATATTATATATGATATATTATATAGATATAGTATAACAAAATATATATTTATATATATATATAATAATATATAATATATATACAATAAATAATAGAGATAGATATAATTATATATAGATATATATATATATATAGATAATCGATAATAGATATTGATATATAGATATATATATATATAGTTATAGTATATATATATATAATATATATATATATCTATATATAATATATATAATATATATATATATATATATATATATATATATAATGTGTGTGTGTTCTACTTTATAAACATCAGATTTTTCACAAACAGCCAAAATTCATTGAATTAATGAACGATTAATTCCATATATTAATATTTTACCTTTATCCTTCTGGATATATAAGCATTCCGGAGGAATCCGAAGTTCGCACCAATTTTCCAGCATTCTTTAGTTTGGTTTTCAAACTTTCCTCTTTGCAAAATCCAGGATCTGTCGGGTTGGCATTGCCCACTGGAAGTCTGATTTTCCGGTAATCACGGTTTATGTCAGAATATTGATGTTTGTGGTGATCCATTATTATTATTATTATTATTATTATTATTATTATTATTAATTCTGAGCTTGTTGGAGCATGCTACGCCCACTGGATCTCGGCCGCTACTGTTTCTTATACCCTCCGATCCTCCTCCTACCCCTCCCCCATCCGGGGCGTACAAACAGGTTTGTAGTAGGAGGGTGGATCCCCCCCAATCCTCCCGTGCCCCTACTTACCACCCCACCACGGCGGACAAACCAATTTTCAGGGGTGGATGGCTGTGTCATGTCTCCCCTAATGTCGCCCTGGGGAGGATAAACAAGATCCACTCGATATTATTATTATTATTATTATTATTATTATTATTTATTATTATTATTATTATTATTATTGTTGAAAAGGATTGCTGCATCAGCTCCATTAATTTTGTATAAGAGTCTTCTCTATTTCCTTATTAAGGATTTCTCAATGTTGCTGAAACTGGCAAGCAACGTGCCAAAGGGGATTGTCAAATCCAGTGTAGTCATATTGAATTGTCTTTATTGCTGCTATATACATATGCTACTGCTACAAGTTTCTCTCTCTCTCTCTCTCTCTCTCTCTCTCTCTCTCTCTCTGACGTTTTGCCCAGATCTGCCAGGGCATGGTCACAGCGATGGTTGCTGGAGGACTGAATCTTAGTGGTGAGTATTTTGCTATATATCATGGTCGTGCGGGGGCGCTCACGGATGCTCCTGCAGGAGACCCGGAGGGTGCACGACTTTTCATTGGCTGGCGGCCAGGCGTCGAAATTCTCGAGGCGCGTTGATCTTCTCAGGTGTGTTGCGTCACCTGGAGCCGGGTTTTCATTGGCTGCGACCGTGGTGACGTCACTCCTGGTATTGGTATTTCTACCAACCTCTTCGATATTGGTCCCGTCCTGGGCGCTGGTGGGTTCTCGTCTGGAGGGGGGGCTGGGTCCTTCCTTACACAAGTGGGCAGCAGGAAGGGTTCCGTGTCGTATTATGGAAAGGGTTTTTGTTCAAGTGGATGATAAAGCCTCTAAGAGGCGTAGGCGTCGCTGATCGGGGCTCTTCCAATTATCTTTGTGTTTTTTAACGATATCCTCACGCACGACGTGCTGTTGGTGGGTGGTGAGGCGTGGTGTTTTATGGCACCGTCCTGGGCGTGACAGGAGATCCTCTTAGACAGTCGTAACGTTGTCATACCGATATAAACTCCAGAACATCCTTGGATAGGGCATGTGTATCCGGTAGACGACGTTCTTCTGCTTCAGGGGATCTCCTGCGGGCGGGTGGGGTAGGGTTATTTCTCATAATCAGGTCCCTTGTTCGCCTATTCTTATAATAGATTATAAGAGAGAGCCTCTTCCCTTCCACAGGGGGTGGCGTTCTCTTCTACAATCTTCTTAAGGCATCTCTCCTCTTCTTTGTATCCGTGGTGCATGAAGGACTTGTAGAAAATGCGTATATCCTCGGAGGGGGGATTCTCTCTATTCTCTCCATCCTCCATGTACCATTTGTTTAAGGCTGTTCTGATCTCCCTGTTTATCAGCTTGTTGGAGTAACCACCATTGTTGATCATCATTTGTGAGGCTCGGTCCAGTTCTGCGTGGGTGTCCTGCCACGCTGACAGTGCGTTAAGGCCCTCCTCACGAAGGCCCTGACGGTGGTGGTCTTGAACCTCGCAGGACACTCACTCTCTCCATAAATAAGCATTCCTGCAAGCACACACACAAACAAATAACTATGACATCATAATGTTACAAGAAACACTTGTAAGGGAAAACGCCAAATTTTCATTTAAGGGTACAAAGTGTACAAAACACCATCCACACAGACACTAAAAGAGGACTAATCACCCTGGTTAAAAACACAATCCCCTCAAGAAGGTAGACAACATCCCTTGCGGAGATGATGTAAGAATCACTCAGCGTAACACTCACACTTGCAAACCACAACACTGACGGTACACAACATATACAGGGCTCGGGACAACACATTCGAAGGGGAAGCACTCTTCAGTGCAGCGCAGCACAGGAAAATAAAACACACTAATTGGAGGAGACTTCAACGCACATCACCCAAGCCTGAACTCTACACAACAAACAAACACAACTGGAAAACATCTACACCAGTTATCATGTGAATTCCCAGAGGTGTGCCTATTAAACAGTGGAGAGCCAACTCACCTAAAAAAGGAGGAAGACTAGATCTTACCTTCACAAACTCCGCCCCTAAAGGAGCAAGCAACATGGAGCTGCACGAGACCCTCACAAGCGACCACATAGCCATTGACATTGGCCTACGGCTCAAAAAGCTGCCCCCCATACCACGCCCACCTAGAAAGATGGAACCCCAAGTTTGCAAACTGGGCTACATTTGAAGCCATAATGACGAGATGGGCGAGGAACTACCTTGAAAACCCTGCAAACGATATAGAACTCTTCTATGAAGAGTTCATCAGCAAACTTAGAGAGGCAGCAACATGTCCCATGCCAAAGATCAAACGATCCAAGATCGATCACAAAGATGCATGGTACTACTGTGAAAGGGTCAAAGAACTCAATGCCAGAGTCAACAGAGTGCGGAAACTCTTCAGACGGGAACCATCTGACGAGATGCACAGACTTCTCAGAGAGGTAATAGCCCACGCAACTGAAGAGACAAAAGAAATTAAACAACAGGCATGGTATGAATTGGTGTGCAAACATCAGCAGACAAACTCCAGTAACCCAGATCTGGAGATTCCTTGAAAAATTGCAGGGAAAGGAAGAACAGCCGCAAGCATCCACCCAACCCATAAGAAGAAGGCTGACAATATAGCCAGAAACAAACTTCGCAGAAAGGACACAAAATCCCACAACCTTCCCCAAACAACACAGAAAAAATAAATGAAATTTCCTCCCCAGCAAGATGGAGGAAATTAATACTGCCTTCAACACACCTGATGACACAGACACACCCTTCACTAGAAGAAGAACTAAAAACAGTGCGCTCAGCAAGGGGAAAAGAGACACAGCCCCTGGAGCAGATGCAATCACTTACAGCATGCTGAGACACATTGGAGACCCTGCCAAACAGGTATATCTACTCCTGGTAAACAGGACATATGCAGAGCACACCATGCCAAAGAAATGGCAACAGCAAGACACACAACCAATACCTAAGCCAAAAGAGGAAGGCACATATAGGCTGATATCCCTCATCAGCTGCACTGAAAAGGTTGCAGAAAGAATGGTTCTGAACAGACTACTATGGAAAGCAGGCCCCTACACCATAGGCTCTATGCCATATAGGGAAGGAGTAGGCACCCATGAGTGCCTCACAGCTGTGCTAAGTGCCATAAATGGCAGAGAAAATCCATAGTGGTCTTCTTAGATCTAGAAAAGGCATATGAATTGGCCAATGCAGCAACCATCCTCTCCTCCCTAGTCAGAAAGAGGATCAAGGGCAACCTGCTTACATGGACAAAAAGGATACATGCAAGACCAGAGAAGCAAGAGTAATGTTCCAAGCCAGAATGTCAGAATACTACTCTCTTGAAAACGGCACTCCACAGGGGGGCATTCTAAGCCCCTTCTTATTCAATGTCCTTATGGAAAATGTAGCCTGTCTCGAGCTACCACAGGAGTAGAGGTCTTCATATATGCTGACGATGTTTGCATCGTAGCTCCGGCCCTCAAAGACAGCTCCAAAAGATGCAAGAAGCCTTGCAAAAAACTTGAGGACAAGTGCACACAAACTGGGGGACTCAAAATCAACAGAAATCAGACAAAAGCCATGGCAAATAAAAAACATGATCAAAATCCACCCAACCTTCTGCTGAAGGAGGGACAATTCATAGACTGGGTGGATAGCTACACATATCTGGGAGTCTGCATTGCAGATTCACTATCTCCTGAGAAGCATACTGCTCCTCAAGCCAAAACAAAAATAGGGCTTAATGCCCTAAAGAAAATCACATTGCAAGAAGGTGCGACATACCATCTGCTCAGGAGGTTCTACATAGCACCATCAGAGCACAAGTAGAACGCAGCACCAGTCCTGACAAATCTCAGAAAGGATCAACAGCAGAGGCTGGAAGTCATCCAAAACAACGCAATGAGACTTATACTTGGAGCCCCAATGTGGACAAGAATTTGTCTCTTGAGGGCAGAGACACAACTGCAGTCTCTCAAGCACAGGATAGGCCAAAGAAATGGACCACACAAAAACAAATGCAAGCATGTATAAACCTGCACGAAGAACTAGACCGCCCAAAACCTATGCGGGCAGTATACTCCAGACCACTGAGAGAACTGGGTATGCAGGACACAGTGAAAAACACAACAAAAAAGGATGTCCCACCTGAGGGATACCAAAAACCACCTCCCTGGGTCGAAGACCCAATCCGGTATAACTTCACAATACTACCGGCAAACAAAGCACTGTGCACAGCAGCACAAATGAAAACAAAATGCAGCAGAAGAAGCAATCGGGAACACAGCAGCTGAAAACATATATTACACTGATGGCTCAGTTGACCCAGAAGCTCCAGCAACTGCAGCAGCAGTGGCTGCCCAAGACTTCAAAGGAAGCTGGAGGCTATCCAACACTGCCTCCATAATACAAGCGGAACTAATGGCAATCTTAAAAGCCTTAGAAAATTCCAATTTAAAAGAAGGACACACAACAGTGCATATTTTGACTCCAAAGGAGCAATACTCGCTATCAACAAAGCGACAATCCAAAAGAAAATGTGGGACCTGATAACAGCCATAAAATCATTGGCCAACTCACATCAAGCTGCTGGCAGGAGTCACACTACTGATACAGCCATAAAATCATTGGCCAACTTCAAGCTGCTGGCAGGAGTCACAAACGATCCCAGCCATGTGGGAATCCAGGGAAATGATGAAGCTGACTTCCTTGCCAAAAGTGCCCTCAGCTGCAGTACAGTAAGCATAAAGTGCAACCATCCATAACACACCTAAGGAAATGGCAAAAGCTATGCCAAACTCCAAGAAGAGAGTGAAGTACGACGTCACTATCTACAAGAGTCAAGGACGTCCAAGTGGTATGTGGATGTCACAAATCTAACGCCGCATGACATCAACAAAACAAACCACTAGAAAACTCTCAGTCATCACACACAGATTAAGGCTAGGATACCTCTGCACTGGCAAATGATAGGAAATGAGGGCAGGTTATGTCAGTACTGTGACCGAGAGGCAGTCCAGCCCCTCGAACACTACCTACTAGATTGCCCAGAGACACAGTCTTTCAGATCGAACCTAACTGAAATAGAGCTGACACCGGCACAGATCACCAGACACATCTTAAATAACATAGGACACATGGGAATCTCCTAATGTCTCACCCACCTCCAGGTAAAAAGATGAATCACACGGCATTTCTCCACAGACACATGGGAATCTCCTATTGTTTTCTTGTAAACAAAAAACCAATGAAAGCCACACAATGCACAAACCCTCTACTTCACCGGTTGCAATGGGAGTCATAAACATCTTTGGGAGCATATGTATAAGTGTGAGTATGCATGAACATGTATATATACTATAATACTCGCTTAATGTTGGTTTGATATATATTGCAATATTTTCAGATGCTACACACATGTATATATATTGTGCCTAAAATGTTTATAGGTAACGCCTTCTTTCCCTCAAAACTAAAACTCGCTTCCTTCTTCCTACTCAGCACTCTTCAGCTAGGCTGAGTCTCACTGCTATAAAACTTTCTCTCCTACTGATGGGTACCGTAAGGTTCAAAGGGTTGCAATCCTGCCTGTCACCCTATCTCCTTTCCAAAACTAACCGCCAAAGCACTGTTTTTTGTATCTTTACAGATATTCCAGTTACGGGCTGCTCTAGGAGCAAGAGCCCGTGCCAGCACAAGGCTGGCTTAATCTCCAACAACAACAACAACAACCACTAAGATTCAGTCCTCCAGCAACCATCGCTGTGACCATGCCCTGGCAGATCTGGGCGAAACGTCAGAAGAGAGAGAGAGAGAGAGAGAGAGAGACGAGAGAGAAACTTGTAGCAGTAGTATATGTATATAGCAGCAATAAAGACAATTCAATATGACTACACTGGATTTGACGATCCCCTTTGGCACGTTGCTTGCCAGTTTCAGCAACATTGAGAAATCCTTAATAAGGAAAATAGAGAAGACTCTATACAAAATTAATGGAGCTGATGCAGCAATCCTTTTCAACAAGACATGTTTGAGAGAGGGTCTACTCCCAAGATATATTATTATTATTATTATTATTATTATTTTGGATGTATGGGTTACATATTTAAAAAAAAAATATCTACAGACAGCTTTCGTTTTCCTCGTTTTTATAAATAACTTGTTTATTGTGTTTTTTTTCTTCATCGCCGCGACATATTGAAAAGGGGGCTTGAAGAGATTCCCGAAAGCTCTTTATAGAGGTTTATTTCGAAATGTATTATGATACCCCATACATAACTGTGGCTTTTTTTTTTCTCCATTTCAAGACCCATGCTACTATGAGTAATATTTTTATTATTTTTAGTAATATTATTACTTATTATTATTATTATTATTATTATTATTATTATTATTATTATTATTATTATCTTATCATTATTATTATCATTATCATTATCATTATCATTATCATTATCATTATCATTATCATTATCATTATCATTATTATTATTATTATTATTATTATTATTATTATTATTATTATTATTATTATATTCATATGGAACAAGCCCACCAATGGGGCATTGACTAGAAATTCAAGCTTCCAAAAACTAAATCATCAGAAAGAAGTAATAGAAAGAAATGAAAAGTACAAAAAGAAGAGCTCTGTGATTAAACACAAAAATAAGGAATTAACAAATATATTAATAAATAGATAAAAATGTAATTAAATGATTAAGATGCCAAGTAAATTGTTTTTTGGTAGTAATGTATAGCATCTTCGTTTGGACCTCTGAAGTTCTAACTGGACGACATCCTGTAAAAAGGGTATTTTGGCAAAGGATCAATTTATATTAACATATATATCTGGAAAAAAGTTATTCTCTGTTCCTGATTGTTATTTCTAGGTATAAAATCCATAGATTTATTTTGTAAGCCATGGATAGTCCTAGAAATTCCACCAGTACAGGTAGTTATAGTTATGGTAATTGTGTTATTATTTTGTTGTAACGCCAGTTTTATTATTCATAAGTGAATCAATCAATCGGTAATTATTTGTTATATTAGTATTAACACATAACCACACATGAAATTGTAATTTATAGGCATAAGTCCATAGATTTATTTTCGAACCAATTGATAAACTGATAAACCTAGAAATGCCACGAATACAGGTTGTTATGGTAGTTGTATTTTTTTGCTGTAACGCCAGTTTTAGTAGCCCAATTCAGTCAATTAGTTATATTATTATTTATAATAATAACATGTGACAAACGATTCAAAAGGCATGTTACGTTACCTTTGCTTTATGTAAAAATCTGGTACGCAGTCCTATTTAGGGGACGATTATTTACTCAATTTTAAGCTTTCTTTTTTTCACGAAACAGGCAGATATTTCTTAAACTCGCTTCTTAATCCCATCATCTATTTCTTAATCCCATCATCTATTTCTTAATCCCAGCATCTGTTTCATAAACCTACTTCTTAATCCCAGCATCTGTTTCTTAATCCCATCATCTATTTCTTAATCCCAGAATCTGTTTCT
The DNA here is from genome assembly GCF_015104395.2 of Macrobrachium nipponense. Lineage (NCBI taxonomy): Eukaryota > Metazoa > Arthropoda > Malacostraca > Decapoda > Palaemonidae > Macrobrachium > Macrobrachium nipponense. The sequence goes on along the minus strand of NC_061104.1, from coordinate 48,254,693 downwards.
TAATCCCATCATCTATTTCTTAACCCCATCATCTATTTCTTAATCCCGCCCAGCATCTATTTCTTAATCCCATCAATCTATTTCTTAATCCCAGCATCTATTTCTTAATCCCAGCATCTATTTCTTAACCCCATCATCTATTTTTTAATCCCATCATCTATTCTTAATCCCATCATCTATTTCTTAATCCCAGAATCTGTTTCTTAATCCCAGAATCTGTTTCTTAATCCCAGAATCTGTTTCTTACCCATCATCTACCCCTTTCTTAATCCCAGCATCTATTTCTTAACCCCATCATCTATTCTTAATCCCAGCATCTATTCTTAATCCCATCATCTATTTCTTAATCCCATCATCTATTTCTTAATCCCAGCGTCTATTTCTTAACCCCATCATCTATTTCTTAATCCCAGCTATATTTCTTAATCCACCCATCATCTATTTCTTAATCCCACCCAGCATCTATTTCTTAATCCCAGCATCTATTTTCTTAATCCCAGCATCTATTTCTTAATCCCATCATCTATTTCTTAATCCCATCATCTATTTCTTAATCCTAGCATCTATTTTCTTAATCCCGGCATCTATTTCTTAACCCCATCATCTATTTCTTAACCCCATCATCTATTTCTTAATCCCAGCATCTATTTCTTAAACCCCATCATCATATTTTCTTAATCCCATCAATCTATTTCTTAATCCCATCATCTATTTCTTCAACCCCATCATCTATTTCTTAATCAGCATCTATTTCTTAATCCCAGCATCTATTTCTTAATCCCATCATCTATTTCTTAACCCCATCATCTATTTCTTAATCCCAGCATCTATTTCTTAATCCCAGCATCTATTAATCAATTCAATCCCATCATCTATTTCTTAATCCCAGCATCTATTTCTTAATCAGCATCCATTTCATAAACCTGCTTCTTAATCCCAGCATTTATTTCTTAAACCCACCAGTTAATCCCAGCATTTATTCTTAAACCCACCAGGTTAATCCCAGCATTTATTTCATAAACCCACCAGGTTAATCCCCAGCATTATTTCTTAAACCACCAGTTAATCCCAGCATTTATTTCTTAAACCCACCAGGTTAATCCAGCATTTATTTCTTAAACCCACCAGTTAATCCCAGCATTTATTTCATAAACCCACCAGTTATCCCAGCATTTATTTCATAAACCCACCAGTTAATCCCAGCATTTATTTTCAAACCTTCCCCCATAAATCCTGGCAATCTGTTTCTGAAATCTGCCATTTATTCCTACTTCTTAATCGTAGCATCATGTCTTAAACCCAAACCCGGCTTAATCCCATCATCTCTTTCATAAACCTCTGCTTTCTTAATCCCAGCATCTGTTTCTTAAACCTGCCTTTTAATCCTAACATCTGTTTCTGAAACTTGCGTCTTAATCATGGCATCTATACATTTGTTACTCCCAGCATATTTTTTTCAAACCCGTCACTTAATCCCAGAATATATTTTTTAAAACCTGTCCCGTAATCCCAGCATATATTTTTTAAACCTGTCCCGTAATCCAGCATATATTTTTTAAACCTGTCCCGTAATCCCAGCATATATTTTAAACCTGTCCCGTAATCCCAGCATATATTTTTTAAACCTGTCCCGTAATCCCAGCATATAGTTTTTTAAAACCTGTCCCGTAATCCCAGCATATATTTTTTAAAACCTGTCCCGTAATCCCAGCATATAATTTTTAAACAAGTCCATTAATCCCAGAATATATTTTTTAATCCCGCCCATTATTCCCATCAACTATTTCTTAAACCGGCCACTTAATCCCAGCATTTATTTCTTAAACCCAGCTCCTTAATCCCGGCATTTGTTTGTTAAACCCACCCATTAATCTCAACAACTATTTCTTAAACCCACCCATTAATCTCAACAACTATTTCTTAAACCCACCACTTAATCCCAGCCTTAAACCCGCCCCCTTAATCCCGTCATCTGTTTGTCAACCCACCCCTAAATCCCGGCATCTGTTTGTTAAACCCGCCCCTTAATCCAGGCGTCTATATCTTCAACCCAACCTTAATCCCAGCATCTATTTCTTAAACCTGTATTTTAAACCCGCTTTTTATTCCCGGCATTTATTTCTTAAACCCGTCCCCTTAGTCCCTGCATCTGTTTGTTAAACCCTCCTTTAAATCCCGGCATCTGTTTGTTAAACCCGCCCTTAAATCCTTGCATCTGAGAGCAGGTAGTAAATCCGAAGAGGAGAGGAGACGAGAGGAGAGCGAGCAAAAGAGAGGGTCAATCCCATCGCGCCTGACGGAGGGAAGGAACAATGTCACAGGGACGATAATTATTCGTCCCAAATTGATGCGGTGAATGTGATTGCGCCGCCAAGCTAATTAATGAATTTTGCCAATACCGTAATTAATTTGATTATGTTTGCATAATGTACTATTAAAGCCTGACGCCTCATCAAAAAATCAACCACTTCAAATGCGGTGGAAATGCCTGATTTTCTCTGGCTTTTTCATGATGGCTGTCGCTGCTGGGCCTCTCTCTCTCTCTCTCTCTCTCTCTCTCTCTCTCTCTCTCTCTCTCTCTCTCTCTCTCTCTCTCTCTCTCGGTCTGATTGGTGTTTGTTCCAGCGCTCATATGCGATTATTAACTTGGCTGTAAACATACTCGTCTGCGTGGGATTTCGATATATTTAGATTGAACGGAATGTATATTTTGGTGCAAGGTATTGTAGTGGAGAGAGAGAGAGAGAGAGAGAGAGAGAGAGAGAGAGAGAGAGAGAGAGAGAGAGAGAGAGAGATATTTTGATCTTGCATTGTATTTCTTCGTATTGATATATTTATTTTGAGAGAGAGAGAGAGAATGTATTGGCCTCGCGTCTGTTTCTTATTGATATGTTTCTATATTTATTTTGAGAGATAGAGAGAATACGTAGGTCTTGCGTCCATCTCTTATTTTATTGATATATTTCTGTTTATTTTGAGAGAGAGAGAGAGAGAGAGAGAGAGAGAGATTTTGGTCTTTTCTGTGTTTCTTCCTATTGATCGATTTCTGTAGTAATTTTTATTTGTGCCTATAATATCTCTAGCATAATTACATTTATTGTACAAAAGAAAAATACACGATGAAAACTATATATCGCATAAAGGACGATTACGAACATTTTTCAAAATTAAAGTATCCGATTGTATTGTTTAAGAGCTGTTAATTCAAGGCTGATGAACGGGTGTATGTACAGATCCTGAATGGAATATAGGTACTGCAATTAGAGTTATAATCTTCACACTAAAAGCGCTGAGTGTTTGTGAGCGAGTTAGAACAAAATACAAAATTTAGGTCAAAGGCCAAGCTCTGGGACCTATGAGGACATTCAGCGCTGAAACGGAACTTTGCAGTGGAAAGGTTTGAAAGGTGTAACTGGAGGAAAACCTCTAAGCAGTTGCATTATTAAACAATTGTTAGAGGGTGGGAAGACAGATGGCAGGAGAAAATATGAAAGGTGATACAGTGAAAGGAATGAAAGGGGTTGCAACTAGGGGCCGAATGGACGCTGTAATAGAACCTTAAGTAATGCCTACAGTGCACCGTATGAGATGCATTGATGGCGCCATCCCCTCCTACAGGGGGCAAATGAAATAAGGATGAATACTTCGTAGCCTGGAAAGAATAGGAAGTTATTGCTCTCTATCTGAGGTTGGAGGATTTAATAAATCTAGAAATAGGACATGAAAAAAGTGGGAACGCAAAGTGCGGGATTTATATACATGTTTATTTAGAGTAATTTTCAGTAAATTAAAGGAACACTGGAAGAGTAGGCGACTAAGTTATCTTGAGTGGAAGAAGTATAAGGAATTAGGTAATGGAATAAAAAAAAAATAAGTGTTGGTCCCTGGCAATAAAAGAACTGCCACACAACCGTCTTTTCAAGAAGGGAAGCTTATCGGAATACAGAAGCGAGGAGAGGATTCCAGCGAGATAAACATAGATAATCCCATTCTGTTATAGGCAAGTAGAAGTCATTCAGAGTGCGAACCTCTTCCTATAAGCATATATTTTCAATCGACCCGGAACCTCCCCCGAAGAGGGGGTTAAGTGCACTATAAGCATTATTTTTCATTCCTTTTACTATATCTCTGTTCATATTATCTTTCTTCCATCTTACTTTCCTTATCCCATCCCCTAACAATTGTTTCATATTGCTGCGAGTTTTTCCTCTTGCTACATCCCGTAGGGGGGTAGTGCCGTCAGTGCACCTCATTCGGTGCAATGTAGGCATTACTTAACGTTCTTTGCAGCGTCCCTTCGGCCCCGAGCTGCAACTACTTTACTGTACCTCCCTTCATATTCTCTTTCTTCCACCTTACTGTCCACCCTCTCCGAACAATCGTTTCATAGTGCAACTGCTTTGAGGTTTTCCTCATGTAACACTTTTCAAGCCTTTTACTGTCAATTTCCGTTTCAGCACTGAATGGCCTTGGTTGCCCCAGTGCTTGGCTTCATGCCAAAAATCTACATAAATCAAACCTCCTGCTACATCTTTCAAACCTCCTTTATTCTCAATTTCCTTTTCTGCGCTGAGCGACCTCATAGATCCCAACAATTGGCCTTTGGCGTCAGTCTTACATTCCAGTTCCAGTTCGACCAGGAACGAATAGTTGTTCTTCAGGTATGGAACCCAACCCACTAAGGGTCCGTCTCCGTAGTTGGTACATTCCTATCCCTCCGATTTACAATGTCCACCTTTGGGGGGAATTTTGTAAAATTTCCACGTCTATGGATAGCGCCTCAGTGGCGTGGTTGGTTTGGTGTTTTCTTCTCACCTCGGTGGTCGCGGGTTCGATTCTCGGCCATTCCATCGAGGAGTGAGAGATGTGTATTTCTGGTGATAGAAGTTCACTCTCGACGTGGTTCGGAAGTCACGTAAAGCCGTTGGTCCCGTTGCTGAATAACCACTGGTTCCATGCAACGTCAAAACGCCATACAAACAAACAAACAAACGTCTATGGATGATTGAGTAATCTTTTGTAAACGGACAAACTAAACCTGAACATTTGGCGCAGAATATCTCTTGCTTAGTCTGTTGAATTTCCATCATTCCTGTTTCACGAGTCTTAGTAGTGAATAGGCCTCATTTTAGGGTATTGTTAGCAGCTGATTCACCTAGAAATAGAAGTTCCTCGCTGGACGAGTGGTTTTCGCCCTCGGCTGCAAATCCGGTGGTCTGAAGTTCGAATCCCGGCTCTGCCAACGCGGAACCAGAGAAATTTATTTCTGGTGATAGAAATTCATTTCTCTATATAGTGTGATTCGGATCCCACAATAAGCTGTAGGTCCCGTTGCTAGGTGACCAATTGGTTCCTAGCCACGTAGAAATATCTAATCCTTCGGGCCAGCCCTAGGGGAGCTGTTCATCAGCTCAGTGGTCTGGTAAAACTTTAGATATATTTAACCTAGAAATAAAAAATAAAAAACCCTGAATGCTAAGTGCTCTCGGTGGAGATGCCATCAGTGGATCTCATGCGGTGTACTGTAGGCATTACTGAAGGTTCTTTGCAGTGTGCCTTCGGCCCCTAGCACCCACCACTTTCGTTCCTTTTACTGTACCTCCTTTCATATTCTCTCACTTCCTCATATTTTCCACCTTCTCCTAACACTTGATTCATAGTGCAACTGCTTTGAGGTTGTCCTCCTGGTACACCTTTCAAGCCTTTTGCTGTCAATTTTCATTTCAGCGCTGAATGACTTCATAGGTCCCAGTGCTTGGCCTTTGGCCTAAATTCTATATTAAACTCAACTCAACACAGTGGAGATGCCTGGAAGTAGAAATGGGGATTTAACCTCCCACTCGGCAACTTGGATATCCGTGTCTGCTTGGAAACCCTTTCGCTTTGTTGCCCACGGCTCAGGAGATGGCCCCCTTCCTATCATTCAATCTAGGCAGCCTCCCTCAGATCTCCCCCCCCCCCCCCCTCCCCCCCCCCCCCCCCCCCCCCCCCCCCCCCCCCCCACCCCCTCCCCCCCCCCCCCCCACCCCCCCCCCCCCCCCCCCCCCCCCCCCCCCCCCCCCCCCCCCCCCCCCCCGGTTGAAAATATCGGAACAGGAATAAAAGGAGAGAGAGAGAGAGAGGGAAGTGAGAGGGCCTTCTAGTTCCTTTACATTTCCTGTTATGTTATTATCCAGCGTGGGACCTTTCCCTCTGTTGTCAGTTGCACTATGCCAAGACCCCTGAGCTTGTTTCCTCGACGCCTCCTGAAGAGGATTCCGCCGGCCGGAATCAAAATATCTCTGTAGCGCTGGTTGCAGGATTTGAGTGTCTGCATGCTATATAGGGCGTTGGACAAGCGGTCCTATTACTGATGCATTTGCAGGCGTTTGCTTCTGAGGATTTTTTTTGATCAGTTATTTTAGGTCAAGTCTATTTTGAATGAGCAAAACAATCATTTTTCAGAACCAGAGGAATTTTAAATTTCCGATGTCGAAATTTGACTGAACGAGAATATATATATATATATATTATATATATATATATATATAATATATATATATATATATAGACATAGAGAATCTATCTATATCTATCTATCTCTATCTATCTATCTATCTACCTATATATCTATACCCTATTATATATATATATATATATATTAAATATATATATTATATATTTCCATAATATATATATTATTATATTTATATATATCTATATATATATTATATATATAATATATATATATATATATATATATATATATATATATTATATAAAAAGCAGAAGTACAAATATTCTCACTTTAAGCCGATGCAAGAGATTTGAAGGAATTTACCAAAAGTACGGTATTTTCTTTTACGATGGAAAGCAACATTTGCTAACAGGGAGATTTGGAACTCGTCACTTGGGGTTTTTCTTATCGCTTAAAAATAAATGAAAGATCTTTTCTTTGCAAGAGCGTGACTTGTTGCAAAGGACAGTTCACCTACAAAGAAAGAAAGAAATCCTCTGCTTCCCATCGGCCTAAGTCAAGACGACGTAGGGCGGTTGTGCTGTCAGTGCACCTCATTCGGTGCAATGTAGGCATTACTTAAGCTTCTTTGTAGCGTCCCTTCCATAGGCCCCTAGCTGTGACTACATTCATTGCTTTTACTGTCCCTCCGTTCATATTCTCTTTCTTCCAACTTACTTTCCACCCTCTCCTAAAATTTGTTTCATAGTGCAACTGCTTTGAGGTTTTCCTCCTGTTACACCTTTCAAGCCTTTTACTGTCAATTTTCGTTTTACCGCTTAATGGCCTTAGTTGCCCCAGTGCTTGGCTTAATGCCAAAAATCTATATGAAAATCAAATCAAAATTCATCAAGACGAGTAGCTTGTACCTCTATTATCTCTATCTTGGTAACTTAGTTCCACCTTTTTGTTTATTAGGAAATTGAGTTTTCCGTTAACGGATTGATGTTTGAATTGACGTAATAGAAATATCGCGTAGCTGCTTTTTTAGTTTTCTGTGAAACAACACTATTGAGATAGCCCTTAGATCTTTAAAACCACTGAGGCTAGAGGGCTGCAAATTGGTATGTTGATTATCCACCCTCCAGTCATCAGTCATGCCAAATTGCAACCCTCTAGTCCCAGTAGTTTCTATCTGATTTAAGGTTAAAGTTAGCCATGATCGTGCGTCTGGCACCGCTATAGGTACCAATAACGCATTCCTCCGCCGGGTCGTGGTTGAATATTTCATGGGACGTGGCTGAGAGTTTCTTACAGCATCATACGCTGTACAAAAAACTCGATTGTGCCGAAGAGACTTCTCAGCATTTTTTCTTGTTTTTATTAATGCAAAACCATAAGTTTTTTTTAATGGTTTGATGCTGTGTTGGCAAAGGTCATATTTATACAATTATCTGGTAGCAAAAACTTGACTTTGGTTTATTGTTATTTTGTAGAAAAAAAAGCTGTAAAAAAAGAACATTTTACTCTGAGTTACATATAAATTAATTCTAAACTAAACACTTTGTGAACTTGTAATTTGTCAGTGTTACCTCTTTCTAAAAAATACTTGGAATATTCCAGTGTGGAATTTTCCAGCGTTCCTGACGGCTGGGTGTCGCTGTGCATTTTCTGCTTTGTTATTCAAGATAATTCATTTTATTGCAGAAAAAAATATATATCATGGACTTCACTACCTCCTTATGTACCTCCAGGTTATCGTAGTTTGTTCCACAGATAACCTTAATCATTGCGTCTGCATAGAAGGGTAGTCCGAAAATCAAAATTCAAATTTAAACTATTCAATTTGTTTATAAAATCAACATTGTTTTTAACATTCGTGTTAGAAATGTTTCCTACCAAAAGAGTAAGAATTTTTACTAGCCATTTAGATAAATTATACGTAACTGAGCCCACTGAACTAATGATTGGTCTGATAGGGTTATTGATTTTGTGTGTCTTGACTAAACCATACATATAAGGTAGGGAGGCGCATTGCGGTGTAAACTGTTTAATTAAATGGTCCAAGCCCTTCAAATTGGATTTAATTTGTTTATTAAAATTGAAGTTCACTGTCTGTGTAGGGTCAGACCTCAGTTTCGTAAAGTATCAGTATCATTTAGCAATGTCATTATTTTACTTACATAGTCACCTCTATTCATTATTACCACTGCATTAGGTTTACCTGCTTTTGTCACTTTCACTGTTTCGTCTTCTTTAATTTTCTTAAAAGCCTGGAGAAATCTCACGGGTACATTAGGGGGAGAAGGTTTACACATAGCACCATACACAATACCTTTACAATATTAATATCATCAGGGCATAGGTTTTCATTAAATTTTCCAAATAACAAATAACTGGTTAAGAACATCTCTGATATACTGACTGAATGGACATTGGATTTCCAGATTTTTAACATTTTATTTCTTTTATTTATTTTTATTTTAGAACATGCTTATATACCGTTCACCTTCCAGAATGCTGAATTTAGTGACAGATCTATTTATGCCTTTGTGTATTTATTTTAATGTTTTCAAATTAATTGGTGATGCATTTTTGAGGTTCTAGAGTGCTCATTTTTTTGCAACTTTTTAAAAACGTTTATATCTCAATAAATTAACTGCCGCTGTAATGTGTAAGTGCTAATTAATAATTATAGACTCATCGGAGTGCTCACTGTATTTCCCGTTTGTTTATTATTTATTTGGTTAATAATTGTGGACTCTTTGGAGTGTTCATTGTATTTCCAGTTTTTTTTTATTATTTATTTCGTTGATAATTGTGGACTCATCGGAACGCTCAATGTATTTCCACTTTGATATTTATTTCGTTAATAATTGTTTGTCCCAATAGTGGCAGCCGTGGGCAGCCGTTAGCAGTAGGAGGAGGAGGACCATCTGCCATCCATTATATCGCTTTAATGTCCAGCTGTAGGGAAAGATTGTTGGCCAAAGTTCTAACGAGCACTCTTGTTTTTCCGGACTGGACAAGCACACCATCCAAATATTTTCAAGGCTTTGAATTTATTTTTAATATATATTTTTTTAACTATTCTATCTGTTCCAGGGCACTTCAGTAATACTCGGAGTATTATATTCTATAGGAATTTCTACAGGCCCCGTCGATCATTTCCACAAATGTGGTCTTCGCGCAGAATCTAGGTTTGTTTTAAGTTAGTTTTCGTTGGGAAAGACAGATTTTATTGCATCGATGTATTTAAAGAAAAATTTTTTTTTCATGTAGGGTTTGCTGACATCTTTTCCGTGCATTTTTGTTAATTTTTTATTTTATTTTATACTATTTTAATTCGTATATATTTTTGTTCATTTTCATTATTCAACAATTATCGAGTTTTCACCAAGAGAAATTTTTGCCTTATATTTTCCTTAAGTTCTTTCTTACTATTAATAATTATATTAGTAGTACATTGGACGTTCCTTATTATTATTTTATAATTATCGTGTTTTCTAAAGAAAAAAAAAATGTCTTTGTAGGTCCCAGTGTTTGGCCCTCGGGCAAATTTTTAATTCAGCTTCATTCCAGAACCCATTCCAGAAAGATCTACTGTCCAGGAACACGTGAAAAAGTAGTAATTAAACATTATAATGTCAACAACAGTTTCTCTTTATAAGACATCTTGTTTTATTAGGTATATATATATATATATATATATATATATATATATATATATATATATATATATATATATATAACTGAATCACGAAAGTTTTGAACGTAATGAATCCATAGATAAAGGTATAAGCCACGAAGGAAAAATAAACAACAGAGTTCCTGCAAGATCTTTCGACTTCAATGTCCTTTACTGCTGAGTAAAGGACGTTAAAATCGAAAGATCTTGTAGAAACTCCGTTGTTTTATTTTTCCTTCGTGGTTTATGCCTATATATATATATATATATATATATATATATATATATATATATATATATATATATATATATAAAGAAAATGGACGAATCAGGATTCGACTAACGGCGGGGGGTGTAGTGCCGTCATTGTACTAAATGCGGTACGCTGTAGGCATTGCATAAGGTTCTATTCAGCGTCCTTTTAGCTCTTACATGCAACCCCTTTCATTCCTTTTACTGTACCTCCGTTCATAATCTACTTCTTCCGTCTTGCTTTTCAACCTCTCCTAACAATAATTCTATAGCTCAGCTGCTAGTTTTTACTCTTGTTACACCTTACAAACCTTCATACTACCAATTTCCGTTCCAGCGCCTAATGACCTCAAAGGTCCCAGCGCTTGGCCTTTGGGCCTAAGTTCTTTTATTCTACCGGGTGTCAGTTCCTCGCTGGACGAGTGGTTTTCGCTCTCGGCTGCCAATCCGGTGGTCCGAGGTTCGATTTCCGGCTCGGTCAACGCGGGATCAGAGGAATTTATTTCTGGAGATAGAAAATCATTTCTCGATATAGTGTGGTTCGGATCCCACAATAAGCTGTAAGTCCCATTGCTAGGTGACCAATTGGTTCCTAGCCACGTAAAAATATCTAATCCTTCGGGCCAGTCCTAGGAGAGCTGTTAATTATCTCAGTGGTCTGGTAAAACTAAGATATACTTAACTTTTTCTACCGGGTGTCTAATAAAGCCCCAGTACCATTCTGAGCAATAAATACTTGGACTGGCACTGGGACTTTTTGGGAACCCTGTATATTCTACCTGGTGGAAAGGCCTGTCTCGAAGGCCCAAGCTTCAACCCTTCAAAAGCCACTTCCTGAGATCGAGACAAACCTCGATTACCATTGTCGGCCGAACGTGAGCAACAAACAGCCAAATTGCTTCGCGTCGGTCAACAAGAGCGGAAGACAACAATGGGCGAAGGTTGAAGGATCGCTCGAGCAACAACGCTTTTGTCTGAACAGTAACAACAACGGGAGGAAGTCAAGATTAACAACAACAACACGATGCAGTGACCGGGAGTCTGGTAATTATCGTTGTGTTTTCCGTCGTGGCCACCTCTCTTCGGCAAGCAGGCGTTAAATTTCATTATTATTATTATTATTATTATTATTATTATTATTATTATTATTATTATTATTATTATTCAAAAGACGAGCCCTATTCATATGGAACAAGCCTACCACCACAAGGGCCATTTACTTGAAAGTATTATTATTATTATTATTATTATTCAGAAGAAGAGCCCTATTCATATGGAACAAGCCTACCACCACAGGGGCCATTGACTTGAAAGTATTGTTATTTTATTATTATTATTATTATTATTATTATTATTATTATTATTATTATTCAGATGACGAACCCTATTCATATGGAACAAGCTCACCACCACAGGGGCCATTGACTTGAAAATATTATTATTATTATTATTATTATTATTATTATTATTATTATTATTATTATTATTATTATTATTATTAAAAATAATGGCAGAATTCACAGAATTGATTTTATACAATAATCTTTCAATTCTTTCTGGCACGCTGGTATTATGAAGCAGCTGTCCAATATTCATCGTGCTGTAGGCCGTTAACGAGATTTCGGGCTGGTGTTATCAAAGGCAAACTGGTTATCAGGGACAGGCTGGGGTCATCAACAGG
>NC_061104.1:48217636-48237636 GCF_015104395.2 Macrobrachium nipponense | reverse complement strand
TTTTGATTTTAAACGGATATAATGATGTAGTCATATGATGCCAGAACTATTTGAATTTTGAATTGAGTAACATTGTCCTTTGTCCCCATCACCCAGAAACTGGACTTGCAGAAAAATATAAGATTTGGATTACAAATTCTGATGAAGAACTAGACAAAGCACCCAGACATTAGCTACAGTTGACAGCACAAAACCCGCATTTTGGAAAATCTCATGGTAAACGCGCGCTCTCTCTCTCCATATATATATATATATATATATATATATATATATATATATATATATATATATGCTACATATATATATATATATATATATATATATATATATATATACGTATACATATATATACATACACACACACACATATACATATATATATATATATGTGTGTGTGTGTGTGTATCTACGAATGGAAATCACGTTTTCACGCTGTATATTATATATATATATATATATATATATATATATATATATATATATATATATATATATGTATAATATGTGTGTGTGTGTGTACATAATACACATTGATTTCTACGTATAACAACACACATTTTGCTACACAGGTATCCAAGTTCATCTTATTACGTTGGTCGTTAAAAAAAAGTATAGTAGAAAATAAGTTTAAAGAAAATTGAAGGTCAGTAACTGGTAGGCCTCCTTCGGGGATTGAAATAAAAAAAAACCTGATTTGGTTCGTGTAGCATACCGTCTGTAAGCAGATTACTTTTGACATGCAATACTCTTTCTGATTTTCCGTGTCTGCACAGTTTTTTTTTTTTTTTTTCTTTTTATTAGCGAACATTTCCCAGTGTGTTTTTTTTTAAATTGTTTTTTAGAGGATTAGTCTGCACATCCTGTTGGGGGGTAGAGCTGTTACTGCGCCTCACGTGGTGCACTGTAGGCACTGTTTAAGGCTCTTTGTTGCGTCCCTCCTGTTACACATTTCGAACCTACTTGCTGTCAATATCCGTTTCAGCGCTGAATGACCTCATGGGTCTGAGCGCTTGGCCTTTGGGATAAATTCTGCATCCCGATATATTCCTCTTAGTCTCTACAAATTAATGATCCGTTTATTTAAATGTTATATTCAAAACTTCTTTGCATACATGATTGTGAATATGGATTTTTTTTAATGGTCTAGTCATGGCAGAGACCACGAGGAGGATTTTCAACCCTAATTTGGATGAAAAGAGATTCTTCCAAAAGTCGAGGCTGCTTGTAATGATGATATCTTTCTTTTTGTTATTGAAATATTCTCTTTTTTTTTTGTTATTGAAATATTGTCAAAAACTGTTCGAAAATCAGGTCAGAAATGTTCAGTTTTACCCTGGAGATATCGGTAAAGCAACAGACATTGTTTTGAAAAGACGCAGAATGTCCGAGGTAGTTACTGACGGATTAATATATATATATATATATATATATATATATATATATATATATATATATATATATATATATTACGTATGAGCCGGCCTCGTTGTGACCCAAATACGTAAAGCAAAATATTTTAGGGAAAAATGCAGATTAACTTACCTTAAAAGGATTGTTTTGGGTTAGATTACTCTATAATAAGGTAGCCAGGAAACTCAGCTAATTAATTTACAATATTTATTTACAAGAAGCCGTTGAATGGCCTGGTTAAAAAAGTAAATGCAGCTTGTCCCCACGGGGACCACTCTTATCCCTCACAAGGGGAGAGCTGGCTAAAATCAGGTTTACGTAAAGGCTGGTTTCCAGATTTACTCAAGTTATCTTGCAGTAAGGCAGCACTTGCGGGGAGCGAGACTGGGACACGTGACTCAGCAAATCTGGAAAAATTCCCAGATTAGACACAAAATGAAAGGAAGACTTCTTGCACAAGTTACGGTTATTCAGTTTTATCTAACACACTGGGGGAAAGGAACTCTAGTGTTTAACTGAGGTATGCAATGAAGACTTAAGCTTAACAAGTCACAAGGAGAAGCACATGGCCTGATGAGGACAAAGGGATTTTGAGGCAAAAGTGATACAAGGGAAATTTGAAAATGAAATCAGCAAGAGTCGTCTTGGAGAAAAAGAACTGGTTGGAGTTTTGTGCACTTTCTAGACGTACCTTAAAACCTTGAGGCTTGAACATGTGTCGTGCTATGAAGATGGTCCCACCAGCGTGATTGAACAAAGGGCTGACTTCCCGTCAAAGGAGAAGAGGGCACGTCTGCCTTGCTGTAGGTCTAGCTTCGACTGAGAAGGAAGCTAGGTGTCTTGGAATCGTGTGGATTTCACACACAGCCTCCGGCATTGTCTAAAAGTATGAAAACAACAGCCAGCGAATTTTGAAGGGAAAGAGACCTTATGGTAGGAATTCCTAAAGCCCGTATCGAGGCCTAGCTAAGCCCCTGACTTGCCTGTCTTACCCTAAGATTCAGCCTAACCGGAAATTCCTTTCCCACCCATCCTACCTCGTGTTTCTCTCCCAAAATCAGCTGATTTAGGAAAAAACATGGCTGCTCTTTTAGACTAAATAAAATCAAGAAATTCTGTAAACGTAATAGCTCCCCCTGTTAAGAAGGCATTCACTCCCTTTCAGGCGTGAAGGCCTTGGCTAAACAAATTGATCGTCTTGACTACCCAGTTCTCCTACTCTAACTGAGGTTTTAGATCAGTGATAAGGCTAACTACAATGGCCTACCTAACTTATAGGTAGAGATGTACTAACTTACGGAATTAATGTAGTCTAGCCTAAGTGAGAACTACTGGTTGTCTGTGACGACAGTCTACTCTGCCCCTATGTAAGGTTACTTTGAAAATCCTACTTGCTACTACCCTAATGCCCTGGTATTAAATTATTAGCCCGACCTACTCATTGCAATTAATTAGAGACGCAGTCATTCTAGATTATGGTACGCACAGCAGAGGTTTATCTACCTGAATTGTTAAAATACATGAGATGAGGTAATGATGCGTGAGGATGATGAGTGATTAGTAGAGTACCAGGATGGAAATATAATGAGGTAATTATGACATTTACATGAGGGTTAGTATTACCATTTCTAGAGGTTAGAGGGTTAGTTTACTGGCAGAGGTTAGCCTGGCTACCTTCTCTGGGTAGGTGCCAGGATCACTCTGCAAATTAAGGTGACACTGTACCTAGGGCACAGGTGCCAAGGAGAGCATGTGGCTCTTTGGTTAGGTTGTTAATTTGCTACATCCCTTCTTCTTCTTCTTATTCCTCCAGGGTCTGGCTACACCAGTCCCAGGAGTTGACGGAGGCACCGACTCTGGGGAAAGGCCAGAAGTGCCATCAGGAGCAGAGGCAGTGGTAGCCCTAGGGACTACAGGCGAACACCCTACTTTGGTATCTGCAGCAACTGTCGTAGAGGTGGAACCTACTGCAGGGGAGGCCCTCACTTCAGCTGCTGCGACAGCCGTCATAAGGTTAAGACTCCAGGCTGACTCCTGGTCAGGCAGTTCCTGGTCGTCCAGAGGAGGTGTAAAGGTGAGCTCTGCCGGAGGTTCATCCTCGGGCGACAGCGGTGAAGGTGAAGAAGAATCATGGACTGGAGATTGGCCATGGGCTGCGGTAAGCTCCATGCCTGTTGGAGGATCTCCTGTAGGAGTATCCTTGATTAGGTTAGGCACCGGCTCTAGCTCGGGGCCAGGCGCAGAGGTCAAGGTTTGTGGTGGCTCGACGTCCAGGCTGGACGGAGCTTGGCACTGCTCAGTGCTGCCAAATGGCACTGGCAGAGTGTTGAGGTTGACTGGACCTGTGACGGGTACCGGAGGTGCAATACCTCTCAGCGTGCCCTTGGTAATGGGAGACAGAGGCTCCTGTCTCTTGTGGAAGGCTGAGCCTTGTGGAGAATGGACAGTGTCCACTGCTGGTAGCTTGCTAGGGCACCTAGGCCAATTAGTGGAGTGCCCTATTACTGCACAGGTTTTGCAACGGAACTGTTAGTGATCAATCTCCCTCCTAGGTAATGGGGGAGACTGTTGGTGGCCATACTTCCGGCCGTACTTCCGGGAGGAAGTAGGTCTTGGATGGCTCCGTGCTCTGGAGTGATTTGTCGTGGGGTTGGGACCCCTAGGCTTTTTGAAATGCGAGGGAGACTTCAAGTCTTGCCCTAGAAGGAGGTCATAACTGTTAGAATATTAAACTTTTATTTATGATGCATTGATAATGTTGATTATACGCTTGGGTGCAGTCATTTGTTTTTACCCATAATTCTTGCGTTATGATGTGCGTGGCATGACGCCGCTTTTGAAAGTAGTGTAACCGGCAAGTTGATCGCCGAAGGTACTCTGTACTGCTGTATCTCCCACATTCTCCATTAAAGTGACTCATTTATGAAGTGATTGCTTATTTAATAACCCACCATCATGTCCTCGTCGGTCACAGGTTATGGGCCCAGCTCAAGCAAGAGGAACTTGTATTTTGATGGTGATGAGGAGAAATATGAGATGTGGGAGATAAAATTTCTAGCCCATCTGAGACTTCGAAAGCTTATCCTAGACGAAAGTGAAGATCGAACTTCAGCAGAATTCATCGACAAAAATGCTGACATTTTCGCCGAGATCGTTCAAGTTCTAGATGACAAGAGTCTCCAATTAAATAAATGAGAGAATCAGTCAACGATGGAAGAAAGGCATTAGCGATTCTACGGGAGCATTACCAAGGTACAGGCAAACCAAGAATCATCTCCCTCTACACGGAGCTGACGTCACTGAAAATGAGAGGGGAAGAATGTGTGACAGATTATTTTCTTCGAGCTGAGACAACTACTTCGTTAAAGTCAGCTGGTGAGACGATCAGCGACAGCCTTCTTATTGCTATGGTATTGAAGGGTCTTCCAGAGGAATTTACTCCATTTATTACTGTTGTTATGCAGAAGGATAGTGAGCCTACGTTTCTGGAATTCAAGTCTTTGCTACGGAGTTATGAAGAAAGCCTGAGGAGTCGAGAGGCACATAGGCCTAATGTAATGAGTGAGAACGTCCTTAAGGTGAATTAATTATAATAATGATTTTCAGTGTGGTGGGTCTGCCAGTGGACTCATCAGTAAGGTGTTACTCATGTGGTAAGCCTGGACATAAGTCTTTCGAGTGTAGGTTGAAGAAAGACAGAGGTAAGTGGTGCAAAGAATGCAAAACCATTACACACAATTTGATGATGTAGAAAAGGCTAATAGGCCTGCTAGATTTTCTAGTGCAACTGTGAATGTTTGTAAGCCTAGATCCACTAATAATTATAGTGATGAAGAATGTTGTTTCAAAATAAGTTGCTCTGTTGATAACATACCTGCAGATGTATGTAATGTTCTTGTTGATTGTGTGCTACTACCCACATCATTACTGATAAATCCAAGTTTAAGTGTTTTGATGAAGACTTTGATGAATCAAAACATATGGTTGAACTTGCAGATGGTGCAAGATGCAAGAATATTGTTAAAGGTAAAGGTAAAGCTAAAATTTGTACTTCATGATACAAATGGTATAAACAGAATGTGTTCTTGATAATGCCTGGTATATTCCTTCTTTTAAGCAGAATAATATTTTCTGTACAATCAGCTGTTAGTAAAGGAGCTACAGTAAGCTTTAATCCTACCATAATCATTCTGAGTTGATAAGCTCAAATGGTGTGTCTTTTGAAATAAATAAGAAAGGTAAGCTGTATTATCTAAATAATGTAAGCTCATGTAAATCTCGTTCACTAGAGGAGTGGCATAATGGTTTTGGGACACTGCAATGTTAAAGACATTTTGAAGTTAGAAGATAAAGCTGAAGGTATGAAAATTAGTGACAAAAGTAATTTTTGATTGCATAACTTGTCATGAGGGTAAAATGCATTTATCTAGGAACAGATTACCCGATGAGAGAGCAAAGAGTAAAATGGAATTTGTACATTGTGATCTTGCTGGACCAATGAGTATTGAATCAAGGGAAAAATATAAATATGTATTGTTTTGTGGATGATTATTCAGGGTCTGTTTTTGTTTATTTTCTTGAAACAGAAAAGTGATGCACTTAATGCTACTAAGAAATTCCTTGCTGATACTAGTTCTTATGGTGTTGTTAAAGATTAAGGTGTGATAATGGAGGAGAATTTACTTAAATCTTCAGAATTTAAAGAATTTCTGGTAAGTAATAAGATTAAACAAGAATTTTCTTCACCAATTCACCACACCAAAATGGTACTGCTGAGAGGATGTGGCGTACATTGTTTGAAATGGCTAGATGTCTCTTAATTGAAGCAAAGCTACCAAAATTCATGTGGAATTATGCTGTTAGAGGCAGCTGTTTATATAAGGAATAGATGCTACAATTCTAGACTAGATAAAACCCCATATGAAGTGTTAATGTCTAAGAAGCCTAAACTTGAAAATATGCATATTTTTGGTTCCCTGTGTTATGCTTATGTAGAAAAGAAAGCTAAGCTTGACCCAAGATGTGAAAAGGGAATATTTGTTGGCTATGATTCATGCAGTCCTGCTTATCTTGTATATTATCCAGGAACTGACAGTTTGAGAAAGGTTAGGTTAGTACATTTTACTGATAAATTCAATTTTGATAAATCCCAATGTCTTAAGGAAGATGGTGAATCAGAAGATAGTGAATCGGATTCCGATAATGAGAATCAAAGTGATCCTGTTTCTAAACCTATCCTTGTTGAAGATGAGCATAGTGAAATTAATGCAGATTTGACTGAAACTGAAAGGGAAGGTGAGTACCGTTATCCAAGTAGGGAGCGAACTGCTCCCAAATATCTTGAAGAATATGTTGATCCTGACAATGTTGATTTACTGGGCTATTCTGTTCATTATTGTTGTAAAGTAACTGAAATTCCTGAAAGCTATAGAGAGGCATTAAATTCACATTTGGCCCACAAATGAAAAGCTGCAATGGATGATGAAATTCAATCTTTAAGAGATAACAATACTTATGAATTGTGTAGTTTACCAACCAACCGTTGTATTGTAGGTGGACGATGGGTATATGCCATTAAAGAAGGGTTAAATGGTGAAGAGCAATATAAAGCTCGCTATGTTGCAAAAGGTATTCTCAATTGAAGGTGTTGATTATACTGATACTTTTTCTCCTACTGTGCGTATGACCTCAATTAGAATGCTTATGCAATTGGCAGTACAACATGATTTAATTGTGCATTGTATGGATTTTAAAACTGCCTATCTTAATTCTGATATTGATTGTGAAATATTTGTTCAACAGCCTGAATGTTACAATGAAACTGGTAGTAATAATGAACAATTGGTTTGGAAACTGAATAAATCTCTGTATGGTTTAAAGCAATCGGGCAGAAATTGGAATAATATGCTCCATGATTTCTTAATTCAAAATCATTTTGAGCAGTCATTAAGTGATCATTGTGTGTATGTCAATAAAAGACATAACTCACATGTAATTATTTTGGTTTGGGTTGATGATATGATCATTGCCAGTAGTAATGAGAAAGCTCTGTTTGACACTAAACGTGTATTATGTCATAGATTTGAGATGAAAGATTTAGGGAAACTTTCATGATTTTTGGGTATTGAATTTGTTTTTGATGGAAATTGTATAAAAATGAACCAGAGTAAGTTCACTGAGAAAGTTTTGAGGAAGTTCAAAATGGATGAATGCAATCCAAAGTCAATTCCTTGTGATCTAAGTGTTAATAAGTGTACTTTTGAGGAAAGTCCTGAACTAGTTGATAGTACTCTTTACAGAAACATTGTTGGAAGCTTGATATATATCATGACTTGTACTAGGCCTGATTTAAGTTTTGTTGTGTCTAAACTTTCACAGTATATGGCTAGGCCAACTCAAAGTCATTTGGCTATGTGTAAATATGTTCTGAAATTTCTGAAAGGTACTAAACAACATGGTCTTGTTTTTAAGAAGTCTTATGATACTATTGAGATTTCTGGTTACTGTGACTCAGACTGGGGTAGTTCTGAAGATTGTAAAAGTATTTCAGGTTATTGTTACCAAATGAATGCTGATAGTGCTCTTATTTCTTGGAAGAGTAAGAAACAAAGCAATGTAGCTTTAAGTTCTTGTGAAGCTGAGTATGTTTCATTGACTTTTGCTATCCAAGAAGCAAAATTTTTGCAGCAGTTGTTGATTGATATGACTAATGTTGAAGTCAAACCCATCATAATATTTGTTGATAACCAAGGGGCAATTAAACTTGCTAAGAACCCTGTTTACCATCAAAGGTCTAAACATATAGACATACGCTATCATTTTATCCGTAATGAAGTTATGAGTGGAAATGTTGATTTAGTGTATGTCCCCTCGAGTGAAAATAAAGCCGATATGTTTACAAAACCAGTAACTAAAACAAAGTTGATTTATTTTAATTTGTGTCATTAATGGTTTTATAATATTGACCTTTGATAGCTATGTATTTTTTGTTTTTGATTACCATGATACATATATTTGTTCGATGTGTAATAATTTGCAGATTGATGAGAATAAAAGTTTATGAGGGGGTGTTAGAACATTGAACTTTTATTTATGATGCATTGATAATGTTGATTATACGCTTGGGTGCAGTCATTTGTTTTTACCCATAATTCTTGCGTTATGATGTGCGTGGCATGACGCCGCTTTTGAAAGTAGTGTAACCGGCAAGTTGATCGCCGAAGGTACTCTGTACTGCTGTATCTCCCACATTCTCCATTAAAGTGACTCATTTATGAAGTGATTGCTTATTTAATAACCCACCATCATGTCCTCGTCGGTCACAATAACCTCCTGGAAGGTAGCTTGCAACTGCAAGCGTAAATACTTTCGAGAGGTGAGGTCGTAAGACTCTCAATTGGACCGTTGGAAGGATCATCTTAATGTGGTTGATACCCTCATTGGTAATCAGTTGACTTCTGTCAATGTTAGCCCCGTGAGGGATTCGATCTTCCCGTATCAGGGAGATTTGAGTGCCAGAGTCGTCAAAGGCTCTGACGTGGCTTGACGGATACTAACTTTGGAGGGGTGCAACGGTAATAGGGCCCTTAGCTGGGGGTCCTATTGAAGATGAATTGGTAACTGCCATTACGATGGTGGGAATATTGTGATTTGTGCACCCTCCGTTGTTGGCAGACATGTGACCCTTGTGGCCACAGTCACGGCAGAACTTGTTCCAGAACTTCTTCTGTGGAACTGGGTGATTGGCACCACAGATTGTGAATCTGTGGGATCACCAAGGCTTGCAGTGTGCTCTGGCACAGGTGAAGAATCCTCTCTGGCAGTGATTTGATGTGGGGAGGTAGCTTGGACTTGGAGAGGTGCGAGGGATGGACATCCCCAGAGGAGGTCCCATCCCAATAGGAAACCTACTCCATGCCGAATTGTGTTCACTACGCCCAGGCGGTGAGGTTTGGTGCACCAAGGAGTGGTGACCACAGGACGACTGTGGGAACGGTCTTGGACTGCCCTTCAATCCAAGTCATGGCCCACCTGGTGTGCTTGTCGACTGTGGCACTGACTGGCACTTGGTCCTGGTCTATGAGACACAGATCAGAGCCGGTATCTACCGTAACTGGCAGAGTCACTGGTAGGGTAGAGCCATCCAGGGGTGCCACTGTGACTGAAGTGGTCCACACCCACTCAGGGTCGAATGCACATGCTTGGGGCACCCAGGATATCCCGGGGGAGTAGTGCCCTGTAGCCCCACAGGCTCTGCAGGAGCCCCTCTGCTAGGCTGGTCTCCGTATAGTGTCCGACTGGTCTTGAGAGGAGGCGGAGGCACCATTCGTTGGCGTAGGAGGGTTCTGAGGAGGTTGGTGGTTTGCGGCTCTCTTGAGGCGGCACTCTGCTGCAAGGTGACCCACCTTCTTGCAGACGTTGCAAGTCCGTAGGAGTCCTTGGTTGGCGTCCTTTGGCCGTTTGGATCCGAAGAGCTGACTTAGTGGCCCTATGCGCCGGTGTGAGGTGCTGTGAGATGGGTGGAAGGTTTCCCAGTCGTCAGCCATGCCGCAAGCATCCGCAAGTGTCTTGGGTTGCTTGTCGTTAAGGTGCACTGCGAGTGGCCCAGGTACACACTGGTAGAGGTCCTCCTGCATGATTCTGTTAAACAGGTCCTGGAACTCTGTGCACAACATGGCCTCGAGCCAGCGCTGTCCAGCTTGGGCCTTGTGATAGGAGTAGTCGCTCCAGGCCCAACCAACTTCCTTGGCCTGACCTCGGAAACGCTGTCTCCATCTCTCCGGGGTGATTTCGTAAGCCCTCGTGATGACCCGGCGAACTTCCACCATGTCCCCTCGCTGACCCTGATCCAGTGAGCGGAGGGCAGTCTTAGCCTTACCATTCCTGGTGCTTGGCAAGCAGGGCGGCCCTCTCTATCTGAGTGGTTGCGTAGTTTTCAAATAGGGCTTCCACTTCTTCCAGCCATGCCTCGGGCTCATCCTCCGTCCACTTCAGTTTTAGAGCGTTAATGCTCGAAATGGGATTGTGCGACACTGTAGGCGTGGGGCTGGGAGCTGGCTGCATGGCTAGGCTTCGGCATTCACCTGTCGGGCCTTCTCCAGCTCGACTTCCTACTCCCTGAGGGCTAGCTCATGCCTTCTCTCTTCTTCTCTTGCTTTCCTCTCTGCATCTTTTTCCTTCCTCTCATCTTCTCTGGAGGCTTTCTCTTGCAGGAGCAGATTGTCCATCTGCCCCTTCACCCACTGGGTGAGTTCCTGCCCGGTGTAACCAGCGTTCATGCCCAGAGCCATGAGGGTCTGTAGCCTCTCCAGCTCCATGGATAGGTGGTTGGGCAGCAGGAGAAGACATTTCTTTAGGCTGCAGTAAAGGCTCGGATACACTAAGGAATGGGCGTTACGTAAGACGGACACGCAGGTAAAATGGCTACCTGTACTGCCTGTACAGGTGCACGGCACTTATGGAGGCATTCCTTGTGCAGCACTAGTAGTGCTGGTATTGCGGCTCTTGAGGAGGTGTTCCTTGAACAGCACTGGTAGCGTGCTGTTGTGTCCCGTCGGATGACACTAAATGCAGTATATTCAAATATACTGAAGAGAAATGGCACTCTATTCGGGGCAGAGTGTAATGGTGGAGGAGAGAAAGTAAAAAGGGGAGTACTTCAGCAGCCAGACGATCAACAGTGTCACGAATTAGCGGCACTGTAAAATGGTAAAGCCTGTGGTGCACTGGTGGTGGCCAGTCCTAGACTGGTAGTCTTCCTTATATGGTAGTAAGGCGGTTGCGTGGCACACTGTGCAGTTTCTGCTTGTGGTATACGCAAGTCTTTTGTGATAAAAATGGAAAAGACCACTTGGACAATGACAGGTAACAGTAAATTGAAATGCTCAGTCCTTGGCTGAAGAACTCGGTAAATGAAATAAATGGTTGCAAGACTGTAATGGACACAGGCGCGTACGTATCACGCTCAGTGTAAGTGAAAGACACAAGAGACTAAAATAATGTTAGTGTTGCATGCGTAAGTAATAGATGTAGTACTCTTGGCTTTGTGAACAATAGGTTCTCTCTCTCTCTCTCTCTCTCTCTCTCTCTCTCTCTCTCTCTCTCTCTCTCTCTCTCTGAGAGCGTAAAAATGATATATGATGAACTCCCTTGTATTTAATTGAACTAATAATTTTAGTTTTAATATGACGCAACTTGCGTTAAATGATCTTCTTACGTTAAGTTTGATGAAAGAATTGCTTCTGAATAAGTTTTATGTAAACCGAATGCACTAGCGATGAACGAGGTTTACGTTACTGTACATGGTTGCATTTTGATATGAAATTTACCATGACGCGTTTACGAGAACAATTCCTGTAATGTAATTTACTTTCAAGATTTATGTTACTTTACTTTATGTAAGGCTACTAGGTCCCTTTGACAAGTGAGATGATGGTAAGGATGTTGGAACCATTTTAGCAAAACATTTGTAAAAGAGGTTACATTAAGTACGAAGTGGAATGAAACTTTCGCTCAGCGAGCGAGTGAGCGAGGCTAAGTGAAACGTGCATTGAGGGCGGTACGTGTGGTGATGAAACAGCTGATGTCTGTAAACGCGAAAGGGATTTACAACATGCAATTCTAATTTCTTATTCAAAGCAAAAGAGCATTAAATTTTCTGGCAGAATGATAGATACTACTATGGTGATTGATATGCGTTACGTTAAAACATCAAGACTTACGTTACTTGGCTTAAATCATTGAGATAACGCTTTAAAGGGGTAAATATGGCTGCCATTCATGAACGAGTTTTGGCTGGCTGCCAACCAGGCCTGGCTGCACATGCGCTCTGATGCTCTAAGCGAGCGTGCTGCGGATACCAACGCTTGGAATGAAACTAAGTTAAACGAATTCCCCTAACATATCACTGACAAAAGAATTGTACACTTCTTTTGCCATAACTATTAGTAAAACACTCCTAACTAGCTAGGCTTACTAACACATGCAATAAACCCTGGCAAAGCACTTCCTAGTTTTAACTAGTACTTTCTGACATCTATCTACCACACGTGTCTCGTCACCTACACACTGCCTCTGTTAACAAGAACTTCACAAGGCAAATTGTTTGCGTGCCTCTAAAATTAAGCCCTGGTGCTTTTGCCGTTACAATAATAATATTTCTAACTCTGAGAACACTTATATAAAATACTTCTAATAAAACTACTAAATGTACCTTAAGCTAACAAATGGTTATAAGAAAAAATCATGTTAAAATGAATGATATGCCTTACCAGTGAGTCGTGAGTATCTCCCACAAGTGTGCTTCGATTTATGCTTTGTAAAATCATTTACAGTTTTACGTTTTACAAGGGATAACGCGATTTACAAGCTTTTTTAAGCAGGCCCGGATTCGATGCTGGCAAGTGGTCGTCACTTTTATGTATGAGCCGGCCTCGTTGTGACCCAAATACGTAAAGCGAAATATTTTAGGGAAAAATGCAGAATAACTTACCATAAAAGGATTGCTTTGGGTTAGATTACTTTATAACAAGGTCGCCAGGAAACTCAGCTAATTAGTTTACATTATTTATTTACAAGAGGCCGTTGAATGGCCTGGAGAAAAAAGTAAATGCAGCTTGTCCCCACAGGGACCACTCTTATCCCTCACAAGGGGAGAACTGGCTAAAATCAGGTTTACGTAAAGGCTGGTTTCCAGATTTACTCAAGTTATCCTGCAGTAAGGCAGCACTTGCGGGGAGCGAGACTGGGACATGTGACTCAGCAAATCTGGAAAAATTCCCAGATTAGACACAAAATGAAAGGAAGACTTCTTGCATAGAGTTTACGGTTATCAGTTTTATCTAACAACACCCCTGGGGAAAAGGAACTCTAGTGTTTAACTGAGGAATGCAATGAAGACTTAAGCTTAACAAGTCACAAGGGGAAGCACATGGCCCGATGAGGACAAAGGGATTTTTTAGGCAAGAGTGATACAAGGGAAATTTGAAAATGAAATCAGCAAGAGTCGTCTTGGAGAAAAAGAGCTGGTTGGAGTTTTGTGCACTTTCTAGACGTGCCATAAAACCTTGAGGCTTGAACATGTGTCGTGCTGTGAAGAAGGTCCCACCAGCGTGATTGGACAAAGGGCTGACTTCCCGTCAGAGGAGAAGAGGGCACATCTGCCTTGCTGTAGGTCTAGCTTCGACTGAGAAGGAAGCTGGGCGTCTTGGAATCGCGTGGATTTCACACACAGCCTCCGAATTTGGAAGGGAAAGAGGTCTCGTGGTAGGAATCCCTAAAGCCCATATCGAGGCCTAGCTAATCCAGTGACTTGCCTGTCTTACCCCAAGATTCAGCCTAACCAGAAATTCCTTTAGCCCCGTCCTACCTCGTGTTTCTCTCCCAAAATCAGCTGATTTAGGAGAAAACATGGCTGCTCTTTTAGAATTTGTTTTGTGGCGACTAGAAATGAATTTCTCGTTGTAATGTGGTTCGGATCCCACAATAAGCCGCAAGTCCCGTTGCTAGGTAACCAATTGGTTCCTAGCCACGTAAAAACATCTAATCCTTCGGGCCAGCCCTAGGAGAGCTGTTAATCAGCTCAGTGGTGTGGGTAGATCAAGATATACTCTCTCTCTCTCTCTCTCTCTCTCTCTCTCTCTCTCTCTCCATGAAAAAAAGGAATTGATAGTACCTTGAGAATTTCGAGCTAAGTCTCCGAATTCATCGGTATGTTTTTAATGCGAAGTTACCGAGAATCTCGTTTTAAATTCGCTAGTGAAATCTCGCATCTTAGAGAGAGCATAGCGCCTCAGTGGCGTGGTCGGTATGGTGGTGGCATGCCACCTCGGTGGCCGCGAGTTCGATTCTCGGTCATTCCATTGAGGAGTGAGAGATGTGCATTTCTGGTGATAGAAGCTCACTCTCGACGTGGTTCGGAAGTCACGTCAAGCCCCGTTGGTCCCGTTGCTGAATAACCACTGGTTCCATGCAACGTAAAAACAGCATACAAACAAAATACAAACAAACTTAAGAGAGAGGAGCAGCAGCAGCAGTGAAGAGATGTGGACAGCTGATAGTTTTAAGGTAATTCAGTGTGTATTCCATTCTCCGCTCGTTAGGGACACGGCAGACGACATGTTCTGCCTGTCGTCTTTTTCATTATTCAGGAGCATTGCAAGTCCGGATATTGTTTTATTATATTTCTGAGCGAGGCTCAGATTCTCAGTGCGCCATCCATGATTCTCTCTCTCTGTCTCTGTCTCTGTCTCTCTCTCTCTCTCATAACTCAAAGTTATTGTCACTTCTATATATTTCCTCTCTCAACTTTGAGTTACTGTATATATCTTTGTTGGATATTCCCTCTCTCTCTCTCTCTCTCTCTCTCTCTCTCTCTCTCTCCTCTCTCTCTAATCAAAGTTATTTCATCAACTCCAATAGTTCCTCTCTCTCTCTCTTTCTAAATCTCTTCTCTCTCTCTCTCTCTCTCTCTCTCTCTCTCTCTCTCTCTCATAACTCAGTTATTGTCACTGTTGTATATTTCGTCTCTCTCTCTCTCTCTCTCAAAGTTATTGTCACTTCTATATATTTCCTCTCTCAAAACCCCAAACTATTATACTCATATGCGAAGAAGATGAATAAAAGAAGAATAGAAATAGGCCCTCTGAGAATTGAAGGGAGATTAACGAATGAAAAAAAGGAAATTTGCAACATACTGGCAGAACGATATAAGAGAGAATTCACCCCTAGAATAGATAATGATATAGAAGTAAGGGACGAAAATAGTGAATATCTAGCTGACATAGAAATTAATGAAGCTGATATTGTGCAGGCAATTAATGAAATTAAAAATGGAGCTGCTGCAGGGCCTGATGGAATCCCTGCTATTTTGTTAAAGAAAGTAGTTCATTCTATCGCAAAGCCACTTGCAATATTATTAAGACAAAGTGTAGATACAGGCAAGATTTATGATGAGCACAAATTAGCATATATCACCCCTACTTTCAAAAGTGGATCAAGACTTGAGGCAAGTAATTATAGGACTGTGAGTCTAACATCACATATTATGAAAGTGTATGAAAGGGTAATGAAGAAAAATATTATGAAACATTTAAGTAAAAAAATAATTTGTTTAATATACGGACAACACGGGTTTTCGTACCCGGAAAAAGTACACAAACCCAACTGTTAGTCCACCGTGAGAACATATTCAAAATATGAAAAGCGGAAATGAAACAGATGTGGTATATCTAGACTTTGCAAAAGCTTTTGACAAAGTAGACCATAATATATTAGCAAAGAAAATTAGAAAACACAATATCGTAGATAAAATAGGAAGATGGTTAAAAGAATTTTTACACAACAGAAAACAGATAGTTATTGCAAACGATGAGAAATCGGATGAAACCAAGGTAATATCCGGTGTGCCACAAGGTACGGTGTTAGCTGCAATA
Source organism: Macrobrachium nipponense (assembly GCF_015104395.2). NCBI lineage: Eukaryota > Metazoa > Arthropoda > Malacostraca > Decapoda > Palaemonidae > Macrobrachium > Macrobrachium nipponense. Next base: position 48,221,794 of record NC_061104.1, on the reverse strand, counting down.
CTGTTTGTTATTATGATTGAAGACATAGACAGTAATGTTAAGGATTCGGTAGTGAGTAGTTTCGCTGATGACACAAGAATAAGTAGAGAAATTACTTGTGATGAAGATAGGAACGCTCTACAAAGAGACCTTAACAAAGTATATGATTGGGCAGAGGAAAATAGGATGGTATTTAACTCTGATAAATTTGAATCAATAAATTATGGAGACAGAGAAGGAAAGCTATATGCATATAGGGGACCTAATAACGAGACAATCACAAATAAGGAAGCAGTTAAAGACCTTGGTGTGATGATGAATAGGAACATGTTATGCAATGATCAAATAGCAATTCTTTTGGCAAAATGTAAAGCAAAAATGGGAATGTTGTTACGGCACTTCAAAACAAGAAAAGCTGAACACATGATTATGCTTTATAAAACATATGTTCGTAGTCCACTTGAATATTGCAATATGATATGGTACCCACACTATCAAAAGGATATTGCACAAATAGAGAGTGTACAAAGGTCCTTTACAGCTAGAATAGAAGAAGTTAAGGACCTTGACTACTGGGAAAGACTACAATCATTAAAATTATATAGTCTAGAAAGGAGAAGAGAACGCTACATGATAATTCAGGCATGGAAACAGATAGAAGGAATAACAGAAAATATCATGGAACTAAAAATATCAGAAAGAGCAAGCAGAGGTAGATTAATAGTGCCCAAAACAATACCAGGAAAAATAAGGAAAGCACACAGGCATTAATCCACTACGCACCAGCATCGATAATTGCAGCGTCTATTCAATGCGTTGCCAGCTCATCTGAGGAATATATCAGGAGTGAGCGTAGATGTGTTTAAGAATAAGCTCGACAAATATCTAAACTGCATCCCAGACCATCCAAGATTGGAAGATGCAAAATATACCGGAAGATGTACTAGCAACTCTCTGGTAGACATTAGAGGTGCCTCACACTGAGGGACCTGGGGCAACCCGAACGAACTGTAAGGCTGTAAGGTAAGGTAAGGCCTCTCTCTCTCTCTCTCTCTCTTTCAGCTGTTTATTTATTGATACCTCTCTTCTGATATGAATTAGTTAGTTCCTTTCTTCGATTATGATTTCTCTCGGTTTCGTTTATATTTGAGTAATCTCTTCTGTAATGGGTAGTATTTTATTGTGGTGAATGCATCATGTCTTTTTTTTTTTTTATTTGGTATATTTGTGTCTGTGCGTCGCATTAAAAATAAATTTATATTTCAATTCTTTTTCTTCAAAATCATAGGTAACTTTATTTAGTAGATTTAGTATAGTGGTGCATATTTTAAATATAGAATATTTGTGTATAGTGTGTGTCTGACAGTAAATTAGGATGCTTTCTTTATTTATTTTTTTCGAGGTCATGGGTAACTTGATTGTAGTAGATTTTGTATAATTGTGCATATTTTAAATTAGGAATATTAATGTATACATGTCTGCCTGACAATATATTTTAATATTTTCTTTTTTTTGAAATTTTTTTCCAATGTCGTAGTCAACTTTATTGTAGTAGATTTAGTACCATTGTGTATACTTTAAAAGAAGAATAGTAATGTATATGTGTCTGATTGACAATATATTTTGATATTTTCATTTTTTTTTAATTATTTTCCAAGGTCATCGGTAACTTTCTCCATTGGTGTCTCGTAGATATTAGTTTTGTTCACCTAGTCCATCCTTTATTCTTCCTTTGTTATCCATTTTTACTGTCCATTTCCCGTCTTCTTTGTCTGTTCATGTTCTCCGAAGTACTCATAATAACGTCAGTATCCTTTCAACGTTATTCCTACAGAGCTGAAGGGGCGAGGGGTTCTATTCTATCCCACTTTAACTTGTCTATGTTGTCATTCTTTTTGTCCCCCGCTTAGTGGGCAGGGAATATAGGCGATGGCTTCCGTCTGTCTGTCTGTGTCTGTCTGTTCCTTGGCATTAGTACTGCAGTTTTCTCTTTTGTCCAGTAACATTCACCTCTCTCTCTCTCTCTCTCTCTCTCTCTCTCTCTCTCTTTTTTCCTTTTAACTTAATTTTTTCTCGACCTATTTTTTTTCTCGTCCCTTTTTGCCTTCATTGTTGTTTTTATGTTTATATATGTGTGTATATATATAATATATATGTATATATAGTATGTATGTATATATATAATATATATATATATATATATATATATATATATTATATATATATATATATATATATATATATATATATATATATACACACGCAGTAAGCTACTATGTCCTCCTTTAATATTCCAATTCGTTCTATCTGGGAATATATATATTTTCATATGCGTTAACCGAAGGGGAATTTTTTAGTTGATAAGAAATTTGTTGGTTCATGGGCTCGAACCACGGAACCGAGAATTGAGGACGTACAGTGACGCTTTAGCCCACGGGATATCAACTAGAAAATTTCCTTTCGGTTAACATATGAAAATACAACAATTCCGAAGTAAAGCTAATTAGATGTTAAAGGACATATTTTTGGTAATTCTTATATATATTATATATATATATATATATATATTTATATATATATAGTATATATACGTATATATAATGTTTGTGTATGTTAGTATGGGTATATACGTCGATTTGTAGCCAGATTGTTGCCGCTGAGTAACAGTCCTTCCTTGCTTTTTTTCTTTCTATTTTTTGTTTACATGTCATTCCATTCTCTCTTTTCTTCATCTAAATTTTTAGACTACTCCTTTATTTTCTCTCTCTCTCTCTCTTTCTCTCTCTGTCTCTCTCACTTCTTTTCCAACTATTCTATTTCTCGTGTTCCGTCAGTGAGCCATCCCTGATTCTCTCTCTCTCTCTCTCTCTCTCTCCCTCTCTCTCTCTCTCTCTATTTTCTCCAACTATTCTCTCTCCCTTTTCCTTTAGTATACCGCATCTTTTTGATCCAGTCCATCTCCTCCTCATCTCCCTTCGCTCTTCTCTCTCTCTCTCTCTCTCTCTCTCTCTCTCTCTCCCCTTCCTTCAGCGATAGGAACACAATAAGTTCTGCCAAGGCAAAGTGGCCGTCATTTTCAAATTTATCGCCCAGTGACACTTAATACCACGCGGCTAATATTTCCCCCTCCATTGGGCCCTCTCCCCCTCCCTAACCCCCTCTCCTTCAAACAGGGCACGTGCCTATCTCTTACCCACCGCCCTTCCACCCCTCACCTGTTTGTCCCTCCTATGGTCATCTCGCCTACCCGGACCCTACCCTACTATCCCCTCTCGTACTTTCATTTAATTTTTGCGCAGCTGTTCGCAAGATGACTAAATGGGTCTGCTTCCGTTTTTTTTTTCTCTCTTTTCATATTTATGGCGTCGAGAATTTTTTTTCTCATCAGCCCTCTTATTTTTTTTCTTTTTTTTTTTTTTTTTTTTTGCAAGTTGGAAGGTGGGTGGGTTGGTGGCAGTGTGCTTCACATTCTGTATGATGGGGAAATTGTTCCTTGCATGCTGATATATACACTTGTAAGTATATATGTATATATATATATATATATATATATATATATATATATATATATATATATATATATATATTATATATATGCATGGGGAACCTTTACATATTTTATATATATATATATATATATATATATATATATATATATATATATAAATGAATGGCATTGTCGCTTCTAGAAAGTCGGATCTTTAATAGAAAGAGTATGGGCAGCAGAAACATCAGTATTTTTTCCGTTATATTATATATATATATATATATATATATATATATATATATATATATATAGGGAACCTATACATATTTTATTTTAGTTTGTTATTGTAAGGTATAGAATAAAAATATGAATCTTTGAAAGCAAAAAAAGTTTGTAATGATATGGAGTCTTTAGTACAATTATGTAGACATGAATATGACTGGTGAGGTGTAAAATTGGTCCTAAGACGGAAGAGAATGATATTATTTTATACTTTTGGTGTGAATATGAGAAAAGTGTGGCCGAGGCGACGGGACAGAGGTTTATGGTGCTGGTTTATGATTGAAGAATGGAAGCAGTGAAAGAACTCTGGAGTGTTTGTTACTAGCAGTGAAAAAAAACTCCGTAAACTGGTGAAAGATTTTAGAAAGGTTTACAAGAGAAAAGAACAAGAAAGTGAATTAAACCGAGTG
>NC_061104.1:48170136-48210136 GCF_015104395.2 Macrobrachium nipponense | reverse complement strand
ACTTTTTTACATTACATTTTTTTCTAGATTGTCACCATTATTTCCGGATTAAAATAATTTTCACGCTATATTTTTCATGAATTTTACAATTATTTCGTGATTGAATTTTTCTACATTACTTTTTCTAGATTTTCATCATCATTTCCTGATTAAACTTTTTTTTTTAATAAAATTTTTTCAAGATTTTTACCATTATTTCATGATTAAACCTTTTTACATTTTTGATAGATTTTTACCATTATTTCCTGATTAAACACTTTTTAAAAAGTTTTCTAGATTTTTACAATTATTTCCTGATTAAACTTTTTTTTTTTTTTTTTTTTCTAGATTTTTACCATCATTTCATGATTAAACTTTTTTACATTTTTGATAGCTTTTTACCATTATTTCCCGATTAAATTATTTTTAATATTTTTTCTAGGTTTTTACAAATATTTCCTGATTAAACTGTTTTTTAAATAAAATTTTTCCTAGATTTTTACCATTATTTCATGATTAAACTTTTTTACATTTTTGATAGATTTTTACCATTATTTCCCGATTGAACTATTTTTACTATTTTATCTAGGTTTTTACAAATATTTCCTGATTAAACTGTTTTTTAAATTAAAATTTTCCTAGATTTTTACCATTATTTCCTGATTAAACCTATTTTTACATTACATATTTTTTATTCTGAAATCAGCACACACACACACACACACACACACACACACACACACACACACACACACACACACACACACTCACAAATGACGATGGATTATTAAAATAAATAACGGAATAAATACCAGCGGCGGCCTCCCTGCAGTGAAATGACTCCAAAGTTAATTTTACGGTGACTGGATCGTTGATAGATTTATTAATTATGGAGTCCGGCTGCCACTCTCCGCTTTTTTTTTTTTTTTTTTTTTTTTTTTTTTTATAAAGATGGCATTAAATGTCGGAAGTATTTTGGTAGCCGAGTTTTAGATTATGAAAAAACGACCAGATGGTCCCTGGTGAATGGTAAGTATCTCTCTCTCTCTCTCTCTCTCTCTCTCTCTATCTCTCTCTCTCTCTCTCTCTGTTGCTTTTTATGCAGTTTTTATTTTATAATTGGGGTTTGTTGTTTATTCTTCTCTCTCTCTCTCTCTCTCACTCTCAGACGCACGGGCATTCTGTTCTGACCATTCCGATAGTCTTTTGTGCTTGCTTCATGGTGATATTTCCCATTTTGAATAATAATAATAATAATAATAATAATAATAATAATAATAATAATAATAATAATAATAATAATATAATAATAATATTCTTGTATCTTTAACTCAACGCAAAACACCTTTATTTATTTTTTATACATTTTCATTCTAATAAATAAATCCTGAATATCTTATCCTAAAATTCTTGTATCTTCAACTCAACGAACACATTTATCTTTTACATTTTAATTCTAATATATAAATGGTGGATATCATATCCTCAAATACTTGTATCTATAACTCAACGCAAAACCCCTTTTTTCAGAGGTTTTTAGGCTTTTCCATAGGGCTTTCCTATCCCCTCTTAAAAGAACAACAACAACAACAACAACAGTAGTTTGTAGGCTTAATCCCTGAGTAAGCGAAAATTGAACACCATCACTTGGTCAGTGGTTGATGTGGTAAGTTGTATGAATCTCTCTGGTGCAAAGGGTTTGAAGCCAGCTCAGAAATCTCCTCCGGTATTTTGTGAGGAATTATAAGTTCCAACTTCTCATAACGACACCTGTGTGGCTGGGATGGTAGCGCTCTCGTCTCCCACTTAGGTTTTAAAGGTTCGATTCCTGAGGTTGAAATTTGTTTTTAAGACAGAGGTCAGAATTTGGGCAGAAATGTATTTTTATAATAATGGCAGACATTGGGTACAAATTTTGTTTAGTGATGATCAGAATTTGGGTAGAAATGTATTTTTATAGTAATGGGCAATCTTCGGGTAGAAGTTTTGTTGAGTAATGATCAGAATTTGGTAGAAATGTATATTTATAGTAATGGGCAGACATTGGGTTGAAATTTTGTTTAGTGATGATCAGATTTTGGGTAGATTTTATTTTTATAGTGATGGTCAGAATTTGGGTAGAAATGTATTTCTTAGTTTTCTGTAAAGGAAAACTATTGAATGGCTGTTTGTCTGTCTGTCCGTACTTTCTCTGTCCGGCCTCAGATCTTAAAAACTACTGAGGCTAGAGGGCTGCAAATTGGTATGTGGTTTTATCCACCCTCTAATCATCAAACATAATAAATTGCAGTCCTCTAGCCTCTGTAGTTATTATTTAATTTAAGGTTAAAGTTAGGCATGATCGTGCCTCTGGAAGCAGTATAGGTGCCAACAACACAGGCCACCACCGGGCCGTGGCTGAAAATTTCATGGGACGCTGCTTAGAGTTACATGGGCCATGGCTGGGAGTTTCATCCTGCCTTATACGCTGTACAGAAAACTCGATTGCGTCGGATAAACTTCGGCGCATTTTTTACTTGTTTTGTGACCGTCCATCGGCCATTTTCCAGGTGTCTGTAGTCTCGTCATAATATCGTGTTTGATGTTAAATTCTTTTTTTTTATGTCACGAGAAGCCATCTTTTGCATAGATTGCATCACAGAGATTTCCCCCTTGAAATCTGTATGATTTTCATCATGGGCTAATTTCGAAGTCTTCGTCTCCCTCTCAGCGTCAGTTTCATGTATCTCTTCTCCCCCGCGTGCTTCAATTTGTCCTGCTTTTGATGTTATCCTTTCCTTCGGTGATCGTGTATTTTGGCATTAACTCCCTTTAATGAAAGCTATTAAAAAACAAGTAATAAAAAAAAGCGACCCTTCCGGGATCAATATACATTCAGTCGTTGAGCTAAATAGGAAGAATATGACCTCATTTTTACGTACTTTCTCTGCTATTAGTTTCTTACTGATGAGAGAAGGGGAACTTTTATTTCCATCTCAGATTAAATTTTGCTCTTTTAACTGTTTGTTTGTTTTCGTTGTGCATTTGTGCGTACGCTTGTCTTCACGTTTCCTTTCTGTCAGTGGGAATTGGTCTGTGGTGTTTAATTCTGTCTTATACTCTCATCGTGGGATTTTATCTTGTATCCAAGATCTGATTTGTCGTCTTTTTTTTTTTAGTTTTCTGTAAAAGAAGACTATCGAGATTTCCCTGTCTGTCCGTACTTTTTTTTTCTGTCCTCCCTCAGATCTTGAAAACTGTTTTATTATTGTTTAATGGCGTAATTCTTACCATTATAATTGTATTGGTGTATTACTTAACATTATAATTGTTGTACCTGTGTACTTCTTAACATTATAATTGTTGTGCTGGTGCACTTCTAACATTATAATTGTTGTGCTGGTGTACTTCTAACATTATAATTGTTGTGCTGGTGCACTTCTAACATTATAATTGTTGTGCTGGATCACTTCTAACATTATAATTGTTGTGCTGGTGTACTTCTAACATTATAATTGTTGTGCTGGTGCACTTCTAACATTATAATTGTTGTACTGATATACTTCTTAACATTATAATTGTTGTACCTGTGTACTTCTAACATTATAATTGTTGTGCTGGTGTACTTCTAACATTATAATTGTTGTACTGGTGTACTTCTAACATTATAATTGTTGTACTGGTGTACTTCTTAACATTATAATTGTTGTACCTGTGTACTTCTAACATTATAATTGTTGTGCTGATATTCTTCTTAACATTATAATTGTTGTACTGGTGTACTTCTTAACATTATAATTGTTGTACCTGTGTACTTCTAACATTATAATTGTTGTGCTGGATCACTTCTAACATTATAATTGTTGTGCTGGTACACTTCTAACATTATAAATGTTGTGCTGGATCACTTCTAACATTATGATTGTTGTGCTGATATACTTCTTAACATTATAATTGTTGTACCTGTGTACTTCTTAACATTATAATTGTTGTACCTGTGTACTTCTAACATTATAATTGTTGTGCTGGATCACTTCTAACATTATAATTGTTGTGCTTGATAATTGCTTCTTTAACCATTATAATTGTTTGTTACCTGTTCTAACTTCGTAAATTATAATTGTTGTGCTGGATCACTTCTAACATTATAATTGTTGTGCTGATATACTTCTTAACATTATAATTGTTGTACCTGTGTACTTCTAACATTATAATTGTTGTGCTGGATCACTTCTAACATTATAATTGTTGTGCTGATATACTTCTTAACATTATAATTGTTGTACCCTTGTTAACTTCTTAACATTATAATTGTTGTACCTGGGTTTACTTCTAACATTATAATTGGTTGTGCTGGCGTACTTCCTAAGCATTATAATTTGTTGTAACTGGTGCACTTCTAACATTATAATTGTTTACTGGTTGCACTTCTAACAATTGCTTTTTAATTGTTGTACTGGTGCACCTTCTAACATTATAATTGTTGTACTGGTTGCACTTCTAACCAATATATTGTTGGTTGCTTTGGATCACTTCTAACAGAGATTCTTTGTGCGGATCACTCTAACATTATAATTGGTTGTACTGGTGTACTTCTAACATTATCATTGTTGTACTGGTGCACTTTCTAACCATTATAACTTGTTTTGTTTGCTGGATCACTCCTTCTAACATTATAATTGTTGGACTTGGTGCACTTCTGAACATTATGTTGTTGTGCTGGGTGCACTTCTAACATTATAATTGTTGTTGCTTGGATCACTTCTAACATTATTAATTGGTTTGGTGGCTGGAGCACTTCTAACATTATAATTGTTGTGCTTGGTTGCCCTTCTAACATTATCATTGTTTTGGTGCTGGTACCTTCTAACATTATAATTGTTCGTACATGGTTGTACTTTCTTTTAACATTTAATAAATTTTTGTTACCTGTGTAACTTCTTAAACATTGGGGATAATTGTTGTACTGGTGCACTTCTTAAGCATTATAATTGTTGTTTACATTTGGTACTTCTAACATTATGATGTTTTGTTACTAGGTGTAACTTTTAATATTATAAGAATTGTTGTACCTGGTGGCACTTCTTAACATTATTTAATAATTGTTGTACTGGTGCACTTCTAACATTAATGAATTGTTTGTACTGGATGACACTTCTAACATTATAAATTGTTGTACTGTTGGGGCACTTTCTAACATTATAATTGTTGTACTGGATACACTTCTTCAACATTATAATTGTTGTACTGGTGCACTTCTAACATTATAATTGTTGTTACTGGTTGTACTATTCTTAACATTATAATTGTTTTGTACCTGTTGGTACTTCTTAACATTATAATTGTTGGTACCTGGTGTAAACTTCTAAGCATTATTAATTGTTGTACTTGGTTTGCACTTCTAACCATTATAATTGTTGTTTCTGTACTTCTAACATTATAATTGTTTGTTTCTGGTGTACTTCAACATTATAAGTGTTGTACTGGTGAACTCTAAACATTATATATTTTTGTACTGGGTGAACTTCAACATTATAGAGTGTTTGTTCTGGTGCACTTGTAACATTATAATTGTTGTTCTGGTGTACTTCTAACATTATAATTGTTGTAACCTGTGTACTTCTAACATTATATTGTTGTACTGATTGTAGTGGGGGAAAGGGGTTGACTTCTAACATTACATTGTGTACCTGTGTACTTTCGAACATTATAATTGTTGTACTGATTATACTTCTTTAACATTATAATTGTTGATCCTGTGTACTTCTAACATTATATTGTTGGTTCTGGGCAGATTCCTACACATTATATTGTTTGTTCTGGTGTACTTCTAACATTATAATTGTTGTACCTGTGTACTTCTCACATTATAATTGTTGTACTTAGTGTACTCCTAACATTTATTGCTGTACTGGAGTCTTCTAACATTATATGTGTTGTACTGGTGCACTTCTAACATGATAATTGTTGTAACTGATATTACTTCTTGGACATTATAATTGTTTGTACTGTGTACTTCTAACATTTTAATAATTGGTTGTGCTGTGTACTTCTAACATTATAATTGTTTGTAAACCTTGTTGTACTTCTAACTTATAAGGTTTGTGCCTTGTGTACTTCCTTAACATTATAATTGTTGTACTGATATACTTCTTAACATTAATATTGTTGGTACCTGGTGTACTTTCTTAACCTATTATTGTTTGTAAGCTGGTTTTGTCTTTCTAACATTCTAATTGTTGTACTGTTGTACTTCTTAACATTATTAGTTGTGTAACTTGGGTATACTTCTTTTAACATTATAATTGTTGTAACTGATGTACTTTCCTTAACATTTATAATTGTTTACTGGTGTACTTTTAATATTATAATTGTTGTGCTTGTGTACTTCTTAACATTATAATGTTGTTCTGTTGGTTAACTTCTTTTACATATAATTGTTTGTGCTGGTACACTTCTAACATTATAAATGTTGTTGCTGGATCACTCTAACATTATGATTGTTTGGCTGATATACTTCCTTAACCATTATTAATTGTTGTAACCTGGTACTTCTTAACATTAATCTTGTTGTACCTGTGTACTTCTTAACATTATAATTGTTGTGCTTGGATTGCACTTTCTAACATTAAATTGTTGTGGCCTGATATACTTCTTAACATTATAATTGTTGTTACCTGTGTTAACTTCTTTAAAATTATAATGTTATGTAACCTTGTTGTACTTCTAACATTATAATTGTTGTGGCCTAGTCACGTTCTTAACATTATAAATTGTTTGCTGATATACTTCTTAACATTAGAATTGTTGTACATGTTTTGTACTTCTTTTTTAACATTATAAAATTGTTGTAACCTGTGTACTTCTAACATTATAATTGTTTGGCTGGTGTACTTCTTAAACATTATTAATTGTTGTAACTTGGTTGCCTTCTAAAACCTTATAATTTTTTGTAGTCCTGGTGCACTTCTAACATTATAATTTTTGTACTGTTGCACGTCTAAACATTCTAATGTTGTTTGGTACTGGTGCACTTCTAACATTATATAATTGTTGTCTTGGTTACTTCACGTTTCTACCTTATAATTGTTGTGCTTGGTTGCACTTCCTACCATTATATTGTTTGTGCTGGTGACTTCTAACAATATTAATTGTTGTAACTTGGTTGCACTTTAACATTATAATTTGTTGTGGCTGATCACTTTCTAACATTAATCCATTGTTATAAACTGGTGCGACTCTTAACAATTGTAATTGTTTTGTTGCGGTTTCACTCTACATTATAATTGTTGTGCTGGTGCACTTCTACATTATAATTTATTGTTGCTGGATCACTTCTAAACATTATAATTGTTGTGCTTTGTTGCACTTCTAACATTATAATTGTTGTGGCTGGTGCAACTTTCTTAACATTATAATTGTGTAACTGTTTGTCTTTCTTACATTAAAATTGTTGTAACCTTGTTGTCTTCTTTAACATTATAATTGTTGTCCCTGGTGTAACTTCTAACATTATAATTGTTGTACCTTTGTTAGCTTCGACATTATGAATGTTGTACTTTGGTTGTACTTTTAATTTATAATTTTTGTACCTTTGTACTTCTTAACATTATAATTTTTGTTGTACTGGTGTACTTCTAACATTAATAATTGTTGTCCTGGTGCACTTCTTAACATTAATAATTGTTGTTAACTGTGTACTTTCTTAACATTAATTGTTTTACTGGTGTACTTCTTAACATTATAATGTTGTAACTTGGTGTACTTTTAACATTATAATTTGTTGGTACTGGTGCACTTTCTAAACATTATAATTGTTGTACTGTTGTACTTTCTTGAACATTAATGATTGTTGTACTATAATTACTTCTTAACATTATAAATTGGTTGTACTGTGTACTTCTAACATTATAATTGTTGTGCTGGTTGTACTTCTAACATTCTAATTTGTTGACCTGGTGTACTTCTTAACATTATAATGGTTGTTACCTGTGTATTTCTAACATTAATAATTGTTTTGTACTGGTGCAACTTCTAACATTATTATTGTGTGTAACTTGTTGTACTTTCTTAACATTATAATTGTTGGTATGGCCTGGTACTTCTTAACTTATAATTGTTGTACTGGTGTCCTTCTAACCATTAATAATTGTTGTACGATGTACTTATCTTACTTCTAATTTGTTGTTACCTTTGTAACTTCTAACTTTTAATTTTGTTAACTTGTTGCACTTCTAACATATAACCTTGTTGTACTGGTGCACTTCTAACATTATAATTGTTTGTTCTTGGTTTAGTCAAAAACTTCTAACATATATAATTGTCTCGGTAGCCCAGATATACTTCTTTAACTATCATTATAATTGTTGTTACCTGTGTTAACTTCTAAATTATAATTGTTGTGCTTGGTTGTACTTCTACATTATAATTGTTGTACCTTGTGGACTTCTTAACTTATTAATTGTTGTACTTGATATACTTCTTAACCATTATAATGGTTGTACTGGTGCCTTGCCTTAAACATTATAATTTTTGTACTTGGATATACTTCTTAACATTATAATTGCTGTACCCTGGTGTACTTCTACCTTATATTGTTGTTACTGGTGCAACTTTCTAATATTATAATGTTGTAACTTGGGTTTGCACTTCTAACATTATAATTGTTGTGCTTGGTGCACTTCTTTAACATTATAATGGTTGTTAAACTGGTTGCACTTTCCACATTATATTGTTGTACTTGTGCACTTCCAAATTAGTAATTGTTGTTACTGATATACTTCTTGAATCATTATTAGTTTGTTATACCTTGTCTGACTTCTACATTATGGAATTGTTGTACTGGTGTACTTCCTAACATTATGAATTTCGTTGTACTGATATTACGTCTTAACATTATAATTGTTATTACCTGTGTACTTCTAACATTATAATTGTGTCTGGTGTAACTTCTTAACATTCTAATTGTTGTGCTTGGTTTGCACTTCTAACATTATAACCATTGTTGATACTGGTGCAACTTCTAAACATTATAATTGTTGTTTTAACTTGTGCACTCTTAACATTATAATTGTTGTACTGATATAACTTCTTAACATTATAATTGTTATACCTTGTTGTACTTCTTAACATTATAATGTTTGGTACTGGTGTACTTCTAACACTATTTAATTGTTGTCCCTTTGTACTTCTAACCTTATTAATTGTTTGCTGGTGATCACTTCTTAACTTTATATTGTTGTATTGGTGTAACTTTTAATATTATAATTGTTGTACCGTTTTACTTCTAACATTATAATTGTTGTGCTGATCACTTCTACCTTAATAATTGTTGTTACTGGTTTAACTTTTAATATTATTAATGTTGTACCTTGTTGTACTTCTAACCATTATAATTGGTGTGCTGGATCACTTCTTAAACTTTATAATTGTTTGTCAACTGGTGTACTTCTTAACATTAATTGTTTGTACTTGGTGTACTTCTAACATTATAATTGTTGGTACTGGTGGCACTTCTTAACATTATAAATTGTTGTAACTGGTGTATCTTCTAACATTATAATTGGTGTGCTGGTGTACTTCTAACATTATAATTGTGTACTTGGTTGTACCTTTAATATTATAGATTGTTGTACCTGTGTTAACTTTAACAGTTATAATTGTTTGTTCTTGGTTGTACTTCTAACATTATAATTTTTTTACCTGTGTACTTCTAACATTTAATTGTTGTGCTGGTGTTAACCAGTTAACATTATAATTGTTGTTATAACTGGTTTGAACTCTACATTATATGGTTGTTCGGTGCACTTCTAACATTATAATTGTTGTTTTGCTGTTTACTTCTACATTTTAATTGTTGTTCTGGTGTACTTTTAAATTATAATTGTTTAACTGTGTACTTCTTAACATTATAATTTTTGTTTGTTACCCGGGGTACTTCTAACATTATAATTGTTGTACCCTTGGTGACAATTCTAACATATTAATTGTTTGTAACCTTGTTGTACTTCTAACATTATAACTTGTGGTTGTTTCTGGTGTACTTTCTAACATTATAAGTTGTTGTTTACGGTGAACTTCTAAATTATAATTTTTTGGGTACTGGGAACTTCTAACCATTATTTGTTTGTTCTGAGTTGCACTTGTAACATTGATAATTGTTTTCTGGTTGTAACTTCTAACCTGATAATTTGTTGTACTGTTACTTCTAACATTAGATTGGTGTACTGTATGTACTTCTAACTTACAATTGTTTGTAACCTTGTTGGACTTCTAACTTATAATTGTTGGTACGATATACCTTTCCTTAACATTATTAATTGTGTAACTCTTGTTTGTACTTCTAACAATTAATAATTGTTGTGCTGGTGTACGTCTTAACATTATAAATTGTTGTACTGTCGTAACGTTTCTTAACATTATTAATTGTGTCACCTTGTTGACTTTCTTAACATATAATTGTTGTACTGGTGCACTTCTAACATTAATCAAATTGTTGTTACTGGTTGTACTTTCTTAACATTATTAATTGTTGTAACCCTTGTTGTACTTCTTAACATTATAATGTTGTGGCTTGGATCACTTCCAACTTATATTGTTGTACTGATTCTTTCTGAATATTATAATTGTTGTTAACCTGTGTACTTCTAACATTTTTAATTTTGATTACTGGTTGCACGTTCTAAACCATTATATGTTGTAGCTGTGCCAACTTCTAACATTATAAGTGTTTGTGCTTGTTGCCTTCTAACATTATAATTGTTGTGGCTGATAGAACTTCTTAATTCTTATAATTGTTGTACCTGTGTACTTCTAAATTATAATTGTTGTTGCTTGTGTACTTCTAACATTTATCATTGGTTGTACCTGTGTACTTCTAACATTATAATTGTTGTACTGATATACTTCCTTAACATTATAATGGTTTTGTACTGGTTTTTTGCACTTCTACATTATATTGGTTGTACTGATGATTACTTCTTAACATTATTAATTGCTGTAACCTTGTTGTTAGTTAACATTATAATTGTTTGTCTGGTGCACTTCCTTTAACAGTTATAATTGTTGTACCTGGTGCACTTCTAACATTAATAATTGTTGTGTCTCGTGCACTTCCTTAACCATTATTAATTGTTGTACTGGTTGCCCTTCCAACATTATTAATTGTTGTACCCTGATATACTTCTTAACATATTATTGTTATACCTGTTGTACTTCTAACCCGTTATTAATTGTTGTAACTTGGTTGTACTACTAACAGTATAATTGTGGTACTGATATACTTCTAACATTATATTGTTGTTAACCTGTGTACTTCTAACATTATAAATTGTTGTAACTTGGTTAACTCTTTTTAAGCATCATACATTGGTTGTGCTTTGGTGCACTTCTAAACCTTATAATTGTTGTTACTGTGCCTTCTAACTTATAATTGTTGTACTGGTTGCACTTCTAACATTAATATATTGTTGTACTGCTATACTTCTTAACATTAGAATTGTTATTACCTGTGTAACTTCTTTAACATTTTTGTTTGTAAAAATCTTGGTTGTACTTCTAACCTATAATTGTTGGTAACCTTGGTACTTCTAACATTTTAATAATTATGTTAAGTTGCTTGGATCACTTCTACCGTTATATTTGTTTACTGGTGTTACTTTTTAATCATATTATTTAATTGTTGTAACCGCTGTTGTACTTCTAACATTATAATTGTTGGTCTGGATCCTTCTAACTTTATAATTTTGTTGTACTGGTGTACTTTTAAATTATTAAATTGTTGTACCTGTTGTTACTTCTAACATTGATAATTGTTGTGCTGGGATCACTTCTAAACTTTATAATTGTTTGTACTGGTTCTTACTTTTAACATTAGAATTGTTGTACCTGTGTACTTTTCTAAAACATTATAATGTTGTTGTTGGACAATTCTAAACTTTATAATTGGTTGTATACTGGTTACTTCATAACCATTATTAATTTTTGTTGTACTGGTGTAATTCTAACACTTATAATTGTTGTACTGGTGCACTTCTAACATTATAATTGGGTTGGTACTGGTTGTACTTCTTTTAACTAGTTATAATTGTTGTTACCTGGTGGGTAACTTTCGAAACATTATAATTGTTGTTACTGGTGTAACTTCTTTTAAACAATTATAATTGTTGGGTACCTGTGTACTTTTCTAACATTATAAATTGTTGTTCTGGGTATTATCACATTATAATGGTTGCTACCTGTATACTTCAACATTATAATTAAGTTGTTGCTGGGACAATCTAAAATTATAAGTGGTTGTACTGGTGAACTTCTAACATTATAAGTTGTTTTGACCACTGGGTGCACTTCGAACATTATTAAACTTGTTGTGCTGGTGTACTTCTAACATTTAGAATTAATTGTTTTCTGGTGTACTTTTAATATTATAATTGTTGGTACCTGTGTACCTTGCTAACATTTAAATTGAATTGTTTTAACTGGTGTACTTCCTAACCATTTAATTTGTTGTACTGGTGAAATTCTAACATTATAATTGTTGTACTGTGTACTTCCTAACATTACAATGTTGTTGGCGTTATTCCTAACAATTATTAAGTTCTTAGGAATGGTGAACGTTCTAACATTATAAGTGTTGTACCTGACTTCTTAAATTATATTGTTGTACCTGTTGTACTTCTCAACATTATATTGTTGTACCTTTGTAGCTTCGTAAATTATGATTGTTTACTGGTGTACTTTTAATATTATAATTTGTTGTACCTGTGTACTTCTTAACATTTTTGTTGTACTGGTGTACTTCTAACATTATAATTGTTGACTGGTGCACTTCTAACATTATAATTGTTGTACTGTTGTACTTTTGCTAACCTTATAATTGTTGTACCTGTGTACTTCTAAACAGTATATATTGTTGTACTTGTGTTACTTTTAACCATTATAATTTTGTACTGTGCACTTCTAACATTATAATTTGTTGTACTGTTGTACTTTCTGAACATTATAATTGTTTAAAGTGATATACTTCTTAACATTATAATTGTTGTACTGTGTACTTCTAACATTATAATTCTTTGTACTGGTGTACGCTAACATTATATTGTTGTAACCTGTGTACTTCTTAACATTATAATTGTTGTACCTTGTATTTCTAACATTATAATTGTTGTACTGGTGGCACTTCTAACATTATATTGTTGTACTGTTGTACTTTCGTAACATTTATTAATTGTTGTAATGTATACTTCTTAACATTTTAATTGGGTTTGTACCTGGTGTACTTAACATTATAATTTTTGTACTAGATATACTTCAACATTATAATTGTTGTTACCTGTGTATTCTTTAACATTTAGAATTTTGTTTACCTGGTGGCATTTCTAACATTATAATTGTTTTTAACTGGTGGCACTTTCAACATTTAATTGTTGTACTGGTTTTTTTGCACTTCCTTAACATTATAATTGTTGTACCCCTTTTTGTATACTTCTTAACAATTAATAATTGTTTGTACCTGGTGGTACTTTCTACATTATAATTGTTGTACTTGGTATACTTCTTAAACATTATAATTTTGTTGTACCTGTGTTACTTCTTAACATAATTAATTTTGTTACTGGTACACTTCTTAACATTTAATAATGGTTGTAACGGTGCAATTCTAAAATTATAATTGTTTGTACTGGTATTACCTTCAACATTATAATTGTTGTACCTGTTTATTACTTATTAACATTATAATTGTTGTCTGGTGCACTTCTAACCCCATTATAATTGTTGTACTGGGTTGCCCTTCTAACATTAAATTAATGTTTTTACCTGGTTGCACTTTCTTAAACTTAAATTGTTGTAACTGGTACACTTCCAACTTTAGAATTGGTTGTACTGGTGCACTTCCAACAATTAATATTGTTGTACGATATACTTTTTCTTAACATTATTAATTGTTTATACCTGGTTTCTACTTCTAACATTATAATTGTTGTAACGGTGTTTACTTCTAATTATAAATTAAAAAAATTGTTTTATGGTTACACTTCTTAACCATTATAATTGTTATACCTTGGTTTGCACTTCAACATTTAAATTGTTGTAACTGGGTTGGCTTCAAACATTATAATTGTTGTAACTGGTTCACTTCCCAACATTAAATTAAAAATAAAAAAAAAATTGGTTACGGTACACTTATTAAACATTATTAATTGTTAACCCTGGTCACTTCTAACATTTATAATTGTTTTGTACTGGTATACTTTCTTAACATTATAATTGTTGTACCCCCCTGTGTACCTCTTCTAACATTATAATTGTTGTACTGATAATACTTCTAACATGTTATAATTGTGTACCTGTGAACTTCTAACATTATAATTGTTGTACCTGATACTCTAACTTTATAATTGTTATACCTGGTTTGTACTTTTAATAACTTATTAAATTGTTGTACTGGTTTTTGTATTCTAACACTATAATTGTTTTGTAACTGGTGGCACTTCTAACATTTATAATGTTGTGCTGGTGCACTTTTAATTTAAATTATTAATTTGTTTTGTTTTAACTGTGTACTTCTAAATTTATAAGTTCTTGTGCTGATCACTTCTAACTTTTATAATTGTTGTAACTGGTGTACTTCTAACATTATAATTGTTTGTACGGTGTACTTCTAACATTATAAAATTGTTGATACTGTGCACTTCTAACATTATGTGTACTGGTTGTATTCTAACATTATAATTCTTGTGCTGGTTGTACTTCTAACATTTAATTGTTGTACTGTTACTTTTTAATATTATAATGGTTTTATTCCTGGGTACTTTCTAAACATTATATTGTTGTTCTTGGTGTAATTCTAACATATAATTGTTTGTACCTGTGTACTTCTAACATTAATTAATTGTTGTTGGTGGGTACTTTTAACATTTATATGTTTTGTACTGGTGAAATTTCTAACATTATAATTGTTTGTTCTGGGCACTTCTAACATTATAATTGTTGTCTGGTGTACTTCGAACATTATAATTGTTGTTTCTGTTACTTTTAATATTATAATTGTTTACCTGTGGTACTTCTAACATTATAATTGTTGTACCTGGGGAATACTTCAACATTATAATTGTTGGTAATGGTGAACTTATAACTTATAATTGTTTTGTACCTGTGTACTTCTAAACATTCTAATTAATTGTTGGTTTTGGTGACTAACATTATAAGTGTTGTACTGGTGGAACTTCTAACATTATAATTTTTGTACTGGTCACTTCTAACATAATTGTTTGTGTGATCACCTTCTAACATTATAATTGTTGTTCTTTGGTGTAATTCTAACTTATATTGCTGCTACCTGTTGTACTTTCTAACATATAAGTTGTACTGTGTACTTCTAACATTACAATTGTTTGTACCTTGGGTACTTCTAACATTATAATTGTTTTGGCTGTTTATACGTTCCTTAACATTATAATTGTTGTACCTCGTGTACTTCTAACATTATAATTGTTGTTTCTGGTGCCCAATTCTAAACATTAATTAATTGTTGTTTATGGTTTTGTACTTCTAACATTTAATTTAATTGTTGTACCTGTGTACTTCTACAACATTATTAATTTTGTATTTGTACTTCTAACATTATAAATTGCTACTGTAACTGGAGTACTTTCTAACATTATAATTGTTTTGTTACGGGTGCACTTCTAACATTATAATTGTTGTACTGATATACTTCTTGACATTATAATTGTTTTATGGTATACTTCGAACATTATAATTGTTTTTGTGCTGGTGTTACTTCTAAACTTATATTTTTGTACCTGTGTAATTCTAACATTATAATGGTTTGTGCTTGTTGTACTTTCTAACATTATAATTGTTGTACTGATATTACGTTCTTAACATTTAGAACTTGTGTACTGTGTACTTTCTTAACACTATAATTGTGTACTGGTGTACTTCAACCATTATTAATTTGTTGTACGGGTTGTACTTCTTTATAACATTAATAATTGTTTGTCTATGTTTACTTCTAACCATTATAATTGTTATACTGGTGTACTTCTAACATTATAATTGTTGTCTGGTGTACTTTTATATTATAATTGTTGTACCTTGTACTTCTAACATTTATATTGGTTTTGTTCTGGTGTACTTTCTACAACATAATTAATTTTTGTGCTGGTACACTTCTAAACATTATACAATTTTTGCTGGGATCACTTTCTAACATTATGATTTGTTGTTTGCTTGTGAATAACTTCTTAACATTATAATTTTGTTTTTACCTGTGTACTTCTTAACATTATAAATTGTTTGTCACCTGTTTGTACTTGAAACATTATAATTTGTTGTGCTGGATCACTTCTAACATTTATTAATTGTTGTGCTGAGTATACTTCTTAAAACATTTATAATTGTTTGGTTACCTGTGTCTAACTTAAATTATTAAATTTGTTTGTACCTGTGTAACTTCTAACATTCATAAATTGGTTTTGTGCGGTGGATCACTTATAACATTATAAAGTTGTGCTGTGAACACTTTCTTAACATTATAATTTGTTGTACCTGTGTACTTCTTAACATTATAATTGTTCTTACCTGTGTACTTCTAACATTATAATTGTTTTTGCCTGGTGTACTTCTAACATTATAATTGTTGTACTGGTGCACTTCTAACATTATAATTTGTACTGGTGCAACTTTCAACATTATAATTGTTTAGAACTGGTGCATTCTAACAAATTAATAACGTTTGCACTTCTCCTTCTAACATTATAATTGTTGTGCGACACTTCTAACTTTATAATTGTTGTTTGCTGGTGGCACTTATAACATTATAATTTTGTTTGCTGGTGCCTTTCTAACATTATAATTGTTTGACTGGGCCACCTTCTAACTTTATAATTGTTGTGCTGTGGATCACCTTCTAACATTATAATGTTGTACTGGTGCCAATTCTAACATTTATAATTTGTTGTGGCGGTTTTCCACTTCTAACATTATAATTGTTTTGTGTGGTGCACTTCTAACATTATAATTGTTGTGCTGGTTCACTTCTAAACATTATAATTGTTGTGCTGGTTGCACTTTATAACTTTATTTAATTTGTTGGTGCTGGGGTGCACTTCTAACATTATAATTGTTTGTACGTTTCGTAACTTCTTAAACATTTAAAATTGTTGTACCTGTGTTACTTCTTTAACATTATAATTGTTTGTTACCTGTTGTTATTCTAACATTATTAATTGTTCCTGTACTACTTCTAACATTTGATTTGTTTGTACTGGTTGTGTACTTTAAATATTATAATTGTTGTTACTGGTACTTATTAACATTAGAATTGTTGTATTGGTTTTGTGGTCTAACTTTATTGTAATTGTTGTACTGTTTGCACTTATAACATTATAATTTGTTGTACTGTTGTACTTTTCTAACATTATAATTGTTGTACCCGTGTACTGTTTTTAACATTTTTTTATAAATTGCTTGTTTTTGTACTGGTTTGTCTTTTACATTAATAAATTTGTTGTACTTGGTTGCACTTCTAACATTATAAATTGTTTTTTGTACTTGTTTTTTTGTTTACTTTCTTAACATTTATAAAATTGTTGTACTGAGATACTTATTAACATTATAATTGTTATACCTGTGTACTTCGAAACATTATAATTGTATTGTGCTGGTTTTGTACTTCAACTTATAATTGGTTGTATTGTTGTAACTTCTTAACATTATAATTGTTTGTACCCCCCTGTGATTTCTAACATTTATAATTTTGTTACTGGTGCACTTCTAACATTATAATTGTTGTACTTGTGTGCTTTCCTTAACATTATAATTGTTTTTCACCTGTTTGTCTTCTTAAACATTATAATTGGTTGTTTACTGGTGTCCTTCTAAACATTATAATTGTTGTACTGATTACTTCTTAACTTATAATTGTCTGTTACCTGTGTCTTCTAACATTTTAAATTTTGTTACTGGTGCCCTTTCTAACATTATAATTTGTTGTAACTGTTGACTTCTAACATTATAATTGGTTGTGCTGGTGCACGTTCCTAACATTATAATTGTTGTGCTGATATATTCTTAACAATTATAATTGTTGTACCTGTGTAATTCTAACATTATTAATTTGTTGTGTGGTGTACTGCTAACATAAATTGGTTGTACCTGGTTGACTTTTAAACATTATAATTTTTGTTGTACTGATATCTTATTAACATTATAATGGTTGGAATGGTGCACTTTCCTAACATTATAATTGTTGTACTTGTATACTTTCTTTAACATTTAATTGCTTGTAACCTGTGTACTTCTTAACATTATAATTGTTGTATGGTGCACTTAATTTTAAAAAAAATTAATTTTAAAGGTTGGTATGGTGCACTTCTAACATTATAATGTTGTTGCTGGTGCACTTCTACTTATAATTGTTGTACCTGGTGCAACTCCAACATTATAATTGTTGTACTGGTGCACTTCCAACATTATAATTGTTGTACTGATATTACTTCTTAACATTATTATTGTTTATACCTGTCTACTTCTACAATTATAATTGTTGTACTTGGTGTGAACTTCTAACATTATAATTGTTGTCTGATATACTTCTTATTATAATTGTTATACCTGTACTTTCTAACATTATAAATTGTTGGTTTACTGGTGTACTTACTAACCTTTATTAATTGTTTAACTTTGATATACTTCTTTAAACATTAAATTGTTGTACCTTGGCTGCACTTCTAACATTATAATTGTTGTACTGGTGTACTTCAGCATATTAAATTGTTGTGATGGTGCACTTCAACCATTATTAAATTGTTGTAACTTGGTTGCACTTCTAACATTATAATTGTTGGACTGGTGCCACTTTCGAACATTGATAATTGTTGTATCCTGATATACTTCTTTAACCATTAATAATTGTTATACCTGTGTACTTCTAAACACATAAATTGTTGTACTGGTGACTTCTAAACACTATAATTGGTTGTACCTTTGTACGTTCTAACATTATAAATTGTTGTGCTGGGATCACCTTCTTAACTTTAGAAATTGTTGTACTTTGGTTGTACTTTTAATATTATAATTGTTGTTTACCTGTGTTACTTCTAACATTATAATTGTTGTTGTCGGATGTCACTTCTAACTTTATAATTGTTGGTACTGGTGTACTTTTAATATTGATAATTGTTTGTACCTGTGTTACATTCTAACATTATAATTCTTTTTGTGCTGGATCACTTCTAACTTTATAATTGTTGTAAAAAAAACCTTGGGTCATTACTTCAACATTATAATTGTTGTTACGGGTTGTACTTCTAACATTATAATGGTGTACTGGGCACTTCTTAACATTATAAATTGTTGTAACTGGTGCACCTTCTAACATTATAAATTGTTGTACTGGTGTACTTTCTAACATTATAATTGTTGTACTGGTGTACTTTTAATATTATAATTGTTGTACCTTCTACAACATTATAATTGTTGTTATGGTGTACTTCTAACATTTATAATGTTGTACCTGTGTACTTCTAACATTATAATTGTTGGTGGCTTGGTGACATCTTAACATTACTTAAGTGTTGTACTGGTGGGAACTTCTAACATTATAATTGTTGTTCATGGTTGCATTCTTAACAGTATTATTTAATTTGTTTGTTGGCTGGTGTTACTTCTAACAGTTATAATGTTGTCTTTCTGGGTACTTTTAATATTGATAATTGTTGTACCAGTGTACCGTTCTAACTTATTAATTGGTTGTAAGGGTTGTTACTTCAACCATTATAATTGGGGTTGACTGGTGAAATTTTCTAAACATTATAATTGTTTGTTACCTGGTGTAATTCTTCAACATTATAATTGTTGTTCTGAGTGTACTTTAACAATTAATTAAGTTATTTACCTGGTGAAACTTCTAACATTATAATTGTTGTATTCGGTGTAACTTCTAAACATTTATAATTGTGTTTGGTTTTGCACTTCTAAATTATCTTGTTGTTCTGGTGTAACTTCTAACATTATTAAATAATTTTTGGTACTGGTGGTTAAACTTCTAAATCTATTATTAATTTGTTACTGGATGCACTTCTAAACATTATTAATTAGTTGTTACCTGGTGTACTGTTTCTAACATTATAATTGTTTGTACCTGTTGGTACTTCTAACATTATAACTGTTTGTTACTGATGTATAATTCTTAACATATAATTGTTGTTATGGTGTAAACTTTTAAATATTACAATTGTTGTACCTGGTGTACTTCTAACTTATTCAATTGTTGACTTGGTGAAGTTCTAACAATATAATTGTGTCTGGTGTTACTTTAAACATTATTAATTGTTGTACCTGGTGTACTTCTAACATTATAATTGTTGTTGATTTTGGTGAACTTCTAACATTATAATTGTGTTTGACTAACTTATTAACATTAATTAATTGTTTTACTGGTGTATTCTTTAACAGTTATAATTGTTGTACCTGGTTGTACTTTCGGAAACCATTATAATTGTTGTACTTGTGTTACTTCTAACATTATAATTTGTGTGCTGGTGAACTTCGAACATTATATTGTTGTTCTGGGGGCACTTCTAAACCATTATAATTGTTGTTACTGGTGCACTATTCTAACATTATAATTGTTGTACCTGTGTACTTCTAACATTTATGCAATTGTTTTACTTGTTGACTTCTAACAATTTATAATTGGCTTTGTTACTGGAGATTAACTTCTAAAACTTTATAATTGTTGTATGGTGCACTTCTAACATTTAAATTGGTTGTACTGATTTACTTCTTTGAACATTTATAACTTGTTGTACTGTGTACTTCTAACATTATCAATGGTTGTGCTGGTGGGTACTTCTAACATTATAATTGTTGTAACCTGTATACTTACTTTTAAACATTATAATTGGTTGTACCTTTGTGTAAACTTCTTAACACTTATAATTGTTGTACTGGATATTACTTCTTAACATTATAATTGTTGTACCTGTATGTACTTCTTAACCACTTATAATTGTTGTACGTGGTACTTCTTTAACATTTATGAATTGTTGTTGTACTGGTTGTCACTTCTAACATTATAATGTTGTCACCTGGGTTTACTCTTTTAATATTATAATTGTTGTACTTGGTTGTACCTTCTAACATTATAATTGTTGTTTCTGGCGGTACTTCTAACATTATAATTTGTTGGCTGGTTTACACTTCTAACATTAGAAAATGTTGTGATGGATCACTTCTTAACAATTATGATTGTTGTGCTGATTATACTTCTTAAAACATTGAGAACTGTTGTACCTGTGTAACTTCGTTAAACATATTATAATTGTTTGGTACCTGTGTACTTACTTAACATTATCAATTGTTGTGCTGGATCACTTCTAACTTATTAATTGTTAATTGTTGGCTGATATACTTCTTAACATTATAATTTTGGGTTGACCTGTGTACTTCTTAACATTATAATTGTTGTTACCTGTGTAATTCTAAACATTATAATTGTTGTGCTGGATATCACTTTCTAACATTATAATTGTTGTTGGATGATATAACTTCTTCAACATTATAAATTGTTTGTACCTATGGGTAACTTATTAAACAGTATAATTGTTGACACCTGTGTAGCTTTAACATTATAATTGTTGTGCTGGTCTGTACTTCTAACATTTATAATTGTGTTGTTACTGGTGCACTTCTAACATTATAATTGTTGTACTGGTGCACTTCTAACATTATAATTGTTGTACTGGTGGGCCACTTCTAACATTATAATTGTTGTACTGGTGCACTTGCTAAACAAGTAATTAATTGTTGTGCTGGATCACTTCTAACATTAGAATTGTTGTAAAAAAAAACCTTGGCTCGCAACTTTCTAAACAATTACAATTGTTGGTGCTGGTGCACTTCTCAAACAGATAATTGTTGTACTGGTGCACTTCTAACATTATAATTTGTTGTGATGGAATCACTTCTTAAACATTTATAATTGTTCGTACTGGTGGCACCTTCTAAACATTATAATTGTTGTGCGGGTTTCACTTCTTTAAACATTATAATTGTTGTGCTGGTGGGCACTTCTACCAGTTATAATTGTTGTGCTGGATCAACTTCTAACCATTATAAATTGTTGGCTGGCGGGCACTTCTAACATTATAATTTGTTGTGCTGGTGCACCCTTTCTTAACCTTATAATTGTTGTATGTTGTAACTTTCTTAAATAAAATTGTTTGTACATGTTGTACTTTCTTAACATTATTAAATGTTGTACCTGGTACTTATAACCCATATAATTGTTGTACCTTTGTTACTTTAACATTATTGATTGTTGTAACTGTTTTGTACCTTTTAATATTATAATTGTTGTACTGGGTACGTCAACATTATAATTTGTTGTACCTGGTTTGTACTTCCTTAACTTTAAATTAATTGTTGTACTGTTGCACTTTAACATATAATTGTTGGACTGGGTTGTACTTTCTTTACAATTATTAATTAATTGTTTACCTGTTGTACTTCTTGAACATTATAATTGTTGTACTGAGTTGTTACTTTTTAAAAAAAACAAAAAACATTATAATTGTTTTGAACAGGTGCACTTCTAAACATTATAATTGTTGTAACTTGTTGTACTTTCCTTAAATTAAATTGTTGTACTTGAATACTTTCCTTAACATTTATAATTGTTGTTACCTGTGTACTTCTAAATTATTAATTGTTGTGCTGTGTACTTTCACATTAATTAATTGGTTTTACCTGTGTATTTTAACATTATAATTGTTGTACTGGTGCACTTCTAAGTTATATGGTTGTATCTGTGTAACGTCTAAACATTATAATGTTGTACTGGTGTACTTCTAACATTATAATGTTGTGCTGGTGCACTTCTAACATTATCATTGTTGTACTGGTGTACTTTAAAATTATAAATTGTTGTACTGTGTACTTCTAAACATTATAATTGTTGTACTGATATACTTTTTAACATTATAATTGTTGTACCTTGTTGTACTTCAATATTATAATTGTTGTACTGGTGTACTTCGAACACTATAATCTTGTTGTATTGTGTACTTCTAACATTATAATTGTGTTATGGGGTATTTCTAACATTATAATTTGTTGTACCCGTGTACTTCTTCGAACATTATAAGGGTTGGTACTGTGTGTACTTTAACATTATAATTGTTGACTGGTGCAACTTTAAATTTATAATTGATGTACTGGTGTACTTCTAACCTCTTTATCAGTGTTGTACTTGTGTACTTCTACATTTTAATTGTTGTACTGGTGTAACTTCTAAACATTAAATTGTTTGTACTTGTGTACTTTCTAACATTATAATTGCTGTACTGGTGTACTTCTAACATTATAATTGTTGTACTGGTGCACTTCTGACATTATAATTGTTGTAGGATTAACTTCTTGAAATTATAATTGTTGTTTGGTGTACTTCTAACATATAATTGTTGTGCTGGGCAATTCTAACATCATAATTGTTGGTGCTGGTTGTATTCTAACATTATAATGTTGACTGCTATAATTCTTAACATTATAATTGTTGTACCTGTTGTACTTTTAACTTATAATTGTTGTAATGGTTACTTTTCTAACATTATAAGTTTACTGTTGTACTTCTTAACATTATAATTGTTTGTAATGGGTAATTCTAACATTATAAATTGTTGTACTGATTATAATTTAAACATTATAATTGGGTACTGTGTATTCTTCAAATTATAAATTGTTGTAATGGGGTTTCTTAAAACATTATAATTGTTGTACTTGTTGTACTTTTAAACATTATAAATTGTTGGACTGGTTGTATTCTAACCATTATAATGTTGTAACTGTTGTACTTCTTAACATTATAATTGTTGGACTGGTTATTCTAAAATTATAAATTGTTTGTAATGCATACTTCTTAACATATAAATTGTTGGTTCGGTGTACTTCTTAACATTATAATTGTTTACTGGTTGTACTTCTAACAATTATATTTGTTGTGCTGAATATTTCTTAACATATAATTGTTGTACTGGTGTACTTTTTCTTAAAAAAAAAAAAAAAAAAACATTATAATTGTTGTACTTGTTGTGCTTCTTAACATTTAATTGTTGTACTGGGTATTTCTAAACATTGTAATTGTTGAATGCTTATACTTCTTAACATTATAATTGTTGTACTTGGTGTACTTCAAAACCAAATTGTTGACTGGTGGACTTCTAAACAATTATAATTGTTTAACTGTGACTTCTGAACATTATTAAATTGTTGTGCTGGTGTACTCCTAACTTATTAATTGTTTGTTTGGTGCAACTTCTAACTTATTTAATGTTGTACCCTGTGTACTTCTAACATTATAATTGTTGTTTGGTGTACTTTTAATATATAATTGTTGTAATGATCATACTTTCTTGACATTATAATTGTTGTACCTGTGTACTTCTAACATTATTGTGTACTGGGTGACTTTTAATTTATAATTGTTGTACGTGTAATTTCTTAACATTTATAATGTTGTACCTGTGTACTTCTTAACTACTTAGGGCATTGTTGTACTGGTGCACTTCTAACATTATAATTGTGTACTGTGTACTTCTTAACATTAACAATTGTTGTACTGATAATACTCTTAACATTATAATGTTCTTGTACCTGGTGTACTTCTAACATTATAATTGTGTACTGGGCTTCTAACAAATTATAATTGGTTGTACTGTTGTACTTTCTTAACATTATAATTGTGTACTGTTTACTTCTTAACATTATAATTGTTGTACCTTGTTGTACTGCTTTTAAACATTATAATTGTTGTGAACTGGTGTACTTCTACACATTATAATTGGTTTTGTACTGGTTGTACTTGCTAACCATTTATAATTGTTGTACGGTGGTACCTTCTTAACATTAATAATTGTTGTCTCGGTTGTCTTTCTAACCTTATAATTGTTGTTGCTGGTGACTTCTAACATTATAATTGTTGTCTTGGTGTACTTTTAATAGATAATTGTGCACCTGTGTAATCTTAACATTATAATTGTTGTTATGGTGTAACTTCTAACATTATAATTGGTTTGTACCTGTGGTAACTTTTCGAAAACATTAATAATTGTTGTGCTGGTGTTACTTTTAACATTATGAAGTTTTGTTTTACTGGTGAACTTCTAACATTATAAGGTTTCTGGTGCAACTTCTAATTATAATTGTTGTTGCACTGGTGTACTTCTAACATTATAATTGTTGTTCTGTGGTGTAACTTTTAAATATTATAATTGTTGTAACCTAATTGTTGTACTTCTAATATTCTAATTGTTGTACCGGTTGTTACTTCTAACATTATAATTGTTGTACTTGGTTTGAACTTTCCTCCCCCACCTATTTCCCCTAAACCATTATAAATTGTTGTAACTTTGTTACTTCTAACATTACTAATTGGTTGTTTCTGGTGTACTTCTAACATTATTAAGTGTTGTAACTTGGTTGACTTCCTAACATTATAATTTATGTTTGTACTGGAGAAACTTCTAACATTACAATTGTTGTTAATGGTGCACTGTGTAACCTTCCTAACCATTATATTGTTTGACCTGGTTGGAACTTCTTAACATTATAATTGTTTGTTACGTTGTACTTTTTCTAACATTATAATTGGTTGTACCTGTGTACTTCTAACATTGTATTGTTTTGTAAACTGTGCACTTCTAACATTATAATTGTTTGTTTACTGGTGTACTTTCTTAACAATTATCAATGTTGTAAACCTTGAGTACTTTCTTAACATTATAATTTGTTGTTTGCTGTCACTTCCAACACCATAATTGTTGTACTGTATACTTCTTTAACATTATAATTGTTGTAACCTGGTGTTCTTCTTAAAATTTTAATTGTTAACTGGGGTGCACTTCTAACATTATAATTGTTGTACTGGTGCACTTCTAAACCTTATAATTGTTGTCGGGGCTTGGTGCACTTCTAACATTATAATTGTTGGGTGCTTATTTATACTTCTTAACGTTATAATGTTTTGTACCTGTGTACTTCTAACATTTATATTGTTGACCTTGTGTACTTCTAACATTATTAATTGTTTGTACTTGTTGTACTTCTAACATTATAATTGTGTACTGTATACTTCTTAACCTTTATAATGTTGTACTGGTGCCTTCTAACATTATAATTGTGTACTGATTAATACTTCTTTAACATTATTATACTTGTTTACTGTGTACTTCTAACATTATATGGTTGTGCTTGTGTACTTCTAACATTATATTTTTGTACTGATTACTTCTTAACATTATAATTGTTGTACCTATGTACTTCTTAACAGTTATAATTGTTGTACTGGTGTATCTTCTAACATTAATAATTTTGTTGTAACTGTTGTACTTCTTTAACATTATAATTGTTGTTACTGGTGTACTTTCTAACATTATAATTGTTTGTACTGGTGTACTTCTAACATTGATAACTTGTTTTGTACTGGTGTCCACTTTTAATATTATAATTGGTTGTACCTCTGTACTTCTAACATTATAATTTTTGTTTCTTGGTTCTACTTCTATTCTAAGACATTATAATTGTTGTACCTGTGTACATTCTAACATTATCAAGATGTTGGTACTGGTGGTACTTCTAACATCATAATTGTTTTGTTCTGGTGTACTTTCTAACAATTTATAATTGTTGTACCTGTTTGTACTTTCTAAAGAACATTAATTTGGGGTTTGTAGACTGTGGTGTACTTCCTAAACATTATAAGTGTTTTGTAACTGGGTGAACTTCTAACATTATAATTGTTTGTGCTGGTGTACTTCTAACATTATAATTGTTGTACTGGTGAACTTCTAACATTTAGAATTTAGATTGTTCTGGTGCACTTCTAACATTTATGATTCTTGTTTTTCTGGTGTAGCTTTTCAACATTATATTGTTTTGTACCTGTGTAACTTCCTAAACATTATTAATTGTTGTGCTGGTGTACTTTTAATATTTATAAATTGTTGTACCTGTGTACTTCTAACATTTATAATTCTTTGTTGCTGGTTACTTCTAACATTTATAATTGTTGGTTCTGGGGTCACTTCTAACATTATTTAATTGTTGGTTGCTGGTGCACTTCTACATTATAATTGTTGGGGGGGGGGGGGGGACTGTGGTACTTTTTAATATTATAATTGTTTTCCCTGACTTCTAACATTAAATTTAATTTTTGTACTGGTGTTAACTTCTTTAACAATATTTAATTTTGTTTTACCCTGGTGTACTTCTTAACATTTAATTGTTGTACTGGTTGAGCTTTACCATTATTAATTTGTTTTTGTGCCTGTGTTACTTCTTTAACATTAATAATTGTTGTACTGGTTGTACTTTTAATATTTATTTTAATTGTTGTACCTGTTGTAACCTTCTAACATTATAATTGTTTGTACCTGTGTAACTTCTAACAGTTATAAATTGTTGTACTGGTGTACCTTCCTAACAATTATTAATTGTTGTACTGGTGTACTTTTAACATTATAATTGTTGTACCTGGTGTACTTCTAACATTATTATTTGTTGTACTGTTGTACTTCTTAACAGTTAATTTTGTACCTGTGTACTTCTTAACATTATAAATTGTTTGTACCTGGTGTACTTCTTAACATTATAAATTGTTGTACTGGTGCACTTTCTAACGTTATTTAATCATTGTTTGTACTGGTTGTACTTCCTAACATTTATAATTTGTTTGTACTGGGTAACTTCTAACATTATAATTGTTGGGCCTGGTTGCAACTTCTAACATTATTAATTGTTGACCTTTGGGTACCTTCTTAACATTATAATTGTTGTACCTGTGTACTTCTTAACATAAATTGTTGTTAACTGATATACTTCTTAACATTAAATTGTTTGTACTTGTGCACTTCTAACATTATAATTGGGTTGTACTGGTTGTACTTCTAACATTATAATTGTTGTACCTTGGTGTACTTGCTTAACATTATAAATTTGCTGTTTGCTGGTGTACTTCTAACATTATAATTGTTCTATCCTTGTACTTCTAATAATTATAATGTTGTACCCTGGGGGTGGGTTACTTTTAACATATAATTGTTGGTACTGGTGCACTTCTAACTTATTAATTGCTGTAACTTGGTTTGTCTTCTAACCATTATAAGTGTTGTACTGGTACTTCTAACATTATAATTGTTTGTACTGGATATACTTCTTAAACAATTTAAATTGGTTGTACTTGTGTACTTCTAACATTATGAATTGCTTGTACTGGTGTACTTCTAACATTATAATTGTTGTCTTGGTGCACTCTGAATTATAATTCTTTTGGTACTGATATTACTTCTGACATTATTAAATTGTTGTTCGGTGTACTTCTAACATTATAATTGTTGTGGCTGTGCACTTCCTAACATTCATAATTGTTTGTGCGGTTGGTACGTTCTAACATATTAAAATTGTTTGTACTGGAATACTACTTTTAATCATTATAATTGTTGTACCTTGGTGCACGTTCTTAACAGTTGAATTGCTTGTACTGGTGTAGCTTCTCAACATTATAATTGTTGTTTACTTGTAGTACTTCTTAACATTATAATTGTTTGTACTGGTGTACTTCTAACAGTTATAAGTTGTTGTACTTGTATTACTTCTTAACTATTATAATTGCTTGTACCTGTGTACTTCTTAACAATTATAATTGTTGTAACTGGTGCACTTCGAACTTATTAATTATTGTACTTGGTACTTCTTAACATTATAATTGTTCTTACTATTGTACTTCTAACATTAATAAATTGTTGACTGTTGTACTTTCTTAACATTATAATTGTTGTACTGGTGCTACTTCTAACATTAGTTAATTGTTGTACTGCTATACTTCTTAACATTATAATTGTTTGTTCTGGTGTACTTCTTAACATTATAATTATTGGTTTTACTGGTATACTTCTAACATTATAATTTTGTTGTTACCTGATATACTTCTTAACATTTAATTTTATTTTTACTGGTGTACTTCTAACATTATAATTGTTGTTTAACTGTTGTACTTCTTGAACATTATTTAATTGTTGGTACTTGGTGACTTCTAACATTATAATTGGTTGCACGCTATACTTCTTAACATTATGAATTGTTTGTACTGGATATACTTCTTAATCATTATAATTGTTGTACCTGGTGTACTTCTTAACAATTATAATTGTTTTTAACCTGTGTACTTCTGAAACTTATTTAATTGTTGGCTTGGTGTACTTCTTAACATTAATTAATTTGTTGTTACTGGTGCACTTCTAACATTATAATTGTTTGTACCTTGTTGTACTTTCCTAAATTATAATTGTTGTTCTGGTTTACTTTTAATATTATGAATTGTTGTACTGGCTTATTTACTTCTAACATTATAATTGTTTGTACCTGTGTACTTCTAACATTATGATTGTCTTGTTACTGGTTAAGCTTTGTCATATTATAATTTGTTGTTACCTGGTGTACTTCTAACATTATTTAATTGTTTTACTGGTGTACTTCTAACATTATAATTGGTTTTGTACTGGTGCAACTTTCTAACATTATCCTTGTTTGTTACTGTTGTTAATTTCTTAACATTAATTAATTTTTGTACTGTTGTACTTTCTTAACATTCTTATTTTTGCACTTGGTTGTACTTCTAACATTATAATTGTTTGTACTGGGGCACTTCTTAACATTATAATTGTTGTACTGGTTGTACTTTTCTAAC
This sequence comes from Macrobrachium nipponense, assembly GCF_015104395.2. Classification (NCBI taxonomy): domain Eukaryota; kingdom Metazoa; phylum Arthropoda; class Malacostraca; order Decapoda; family Palaemonidae; genus Macrobrachium; species Macrobrachium nipponense. The sequence continues at coordinate 48,180,432 of NC_061104.1, read as the reverse complement.
ATTATAATTGTTGTACTGATATAAACTTCTTAACATTATCATTGGTTGTAGCTGTGTACTTCTAACATTTATAATTGTTTGTACTGGTGTAGCTTCTAACATTAATAATTGGTTGTAACCTTGTGTTTTACTTCTTGAACATTATAATTGTTGTACTGGTTTGTAACTTCTAACATTGATAATTGTGGTACTGGTGCACTTCTAACATTATAATTGTTTTACTGGTTTGCACCTTTCTTACATTATAATTGCTTGTACCTGTGTACTTCTTAACATTAATTTAATTGTTTGTTACATGTGTACTTCTTTTAACATTATAAATTGTTTTGTACTGAGATACTTTCTTTAACATTAATAACTTGTTGTACCTGTGTAACTTCTAACAAAATTTAGAATTGTTTGACTGGTGTACTTCTTTTACATTATACTTGTTGTACCTGGTGTACTTCCTTAACATTGTTATTGTTGTAACTTGGTTTGTACTTCTTAACATTATAATGGTTTGTACCTTGTACTCTAACATTATAATTGTTGTGCTTGGATAACTCTTAACATTATTTTACTTGTTGTACTGGTGCACTTCTAACATTATAATTGTTTGTACTGGTTGTAACTTTCTTAACATTATGAATTGTTGTAACTTGGTTCTTCTAACATTATAATTGTACTGTGCTTCTTAACATTAATAATTGTTGTACTGGTGTCTTTCTAACATTATGATTGTTGAACTCTATACTTCCTTAACATTATAATTGTTGTACTGGTGTACTTCTAACATTATATTGTTGTAGCTGGTGTACTTTCTAACAATATATATTGTTGTGCCTGTGTACTTCTGCATTATAATTGTTGTGCTGGTGTACTTCTACCATTATAATTGTTGTTCTGGTGTAACCACTTCTAACATTATAATTGTTGTACCTGTGTACTTCTAACATTACAAAATAAAAAATTTTGTTGTTTTTCTGGTTACTTTTTAATATTTATTGTTGTACTGCTATACTTCTTAACATTATAATTGTTGTCCTGTGTACTCTAAACTTATGATTGTTGTACTCTGGTGTACTTTTAAATATTATATTGTTGCCTGTGTACTTCTTAACATTATATTGTTGTACTGTGTACTTCTAACATTATAAGTTGTTGTACTGGTGCACTTCTCCCATTATATTGTTTGTACTGTTTGTAATGTTCGTTAACATTATAATTTGTTGTCCCTGTGGTACTTCTTAACATTATAATTGTTGTACCTGGTGTACTTCTACATTATAATGGTTGTACTTGGTTGCACTTCTAACATTAAATTGTTGTACTGTTGTCTTTCCTTAACATTATTAATTGTTGTACTGAATACTTCTTAACATTATAATTGTTGTCGCCTGTTGGTATTTCTTAGCATTATAATTGTTGTGCTGGTGTACTTCTACCATTATAATTGTTGTAACCTGTGTAACTTCTTTAACATTATATTGTTGTTAACTGAGTTGTACCTTCTAACATTATAATTGTTGTAAACTGGTTGCACTTATTAACCATTATAATTGTTGTACTTGTTTTACTTTCTTAACAATTATAATTGTTGTCCTGTTGTACTTCTTAACATTATAATTGTTGTCTGTTGGTACTTCTAACATTATATTGTTGTACTGATATACTTCGTCAACATTATCCTTGTTGTAACGCTTGTTGTACTTCTAACATTATATTGTTGTGCTGTGTACTTCTAACATTCAGATTGGTTGTACTGGGTCTTCTAGAACATTGTAATTGTTGTACTGGTGTAACTTCTTACATTATAGAATTGTTTGTACCTGTGTAACCTTCTAACATTATAATTGTTGTGGCTGATATACCTTCTTAACATTATAAGTTGTTGTAACTGGTGTACTTCTAACTTATTAAATTGTTTGTTACTGTGTAGGACTTCTAACATTATAATTTTTGTACTGGTGTACTTCTAACATTATATTGTTGTACTGGTTGCACTTCTAACATTATAATTGTTTGTAACTGGTTGTACTTCTAAATTGTAATTGTTGTACTGGTGCACTTCTAACATTAATATTGTTGGTACTGGTGCACTTCTAACATTATAATTGTTTGTTGACTTGATATACTCTTAACATTAAATTGGTTGTACCTGTGTACCTTCTAACATTATAATTGTGTTCTTGGTTGTACTCTTTACATTAAATTGGTTGTACTAGTTTTACTTTCTTAACAATTCTAATTGGTTGTTACCTGTGTTAACTTCTTACAGTTGTATGTGTAACTTTCTTAACATCTGTAATTGTTGTAACTGGTTGCAGCTTCTTAAACATTATAATTTGTACCTGTTGTACCTTTCTTACAAATTATACTGGTGCAACTTTCCTTAACAATAATATGTTGTTAACTGTGTACTTTCTAACATTATTTAATTGGTTAAACGGTTGTTACTTGCTTAACATTATAATTGTTGTGCTGGATCACTTCCAACATTATAATTGTTGTACTGATATACTTCTTAACATTATAATTGTTGTACCTGTGTACTTCTAACATTTTAATTGTGTTACTGGTGCACTTCTAACATTATAATTGTTGTACTGGTGCACTTCTAACATTATAATTGTTGTGCTGGTGCACTTCTAACATTATAATTGTTGTGCTGATATACTTCTTAACATTATAATTGTTGTACCTGTGTACTTCTAACATTATAATTGTTGTGCTGGTGTACTTCTAACATTATAATTGTTGTACCTGTGTACTTCTTAACATTATAATTGTTGTACTGATATACTTCTTAACATTATAATGGTTGTACTGGTGCACTTCTAACATTATAATTGTTGTACTGATATACTTCTTAACATTATAATTGCTGTACCTGTGTACTTCTAACATTATAATTGTTGTACTGGTGCACTTCTAACATTATAATTGTTGTACTGGTGCACTTCTAACATTATAATTGTTGTGCTGGTGCACTTCTAACATTATAATTGTTGTACTGGTGCACTTCCAAGCATTATAATTGTTGTACTGATATACTTCTTAACATTATTATTGTTATACCTGTGTACTTCTAACATTATAATTGTTGTACTGGTGTACTTCTAACATTATAATTGTTGTACTGATATACTTCTTAACATTATAATTGTTATACCTGTGTACTTCTAACATTATAATTGTTGTACTGGTGTACTTCTAACATTATAATTGTTGTGCTGGTGCACTTCTAACATTATAATTGTTGTACTGGTGCACTTCTAACATTATAATTGTTGTACTGGTGCACTTCTAACATTATAATTGTTGTACTGATATACTTCTTAACATTATAATTGTTGTACCTGTGTACTTTCTTAAGCCATTAATAATTGTTTGTACCTGTGGGTACTTGCTAACATTAATAAATTTGCTTGTTACTGTTGTATTGTACATTTCTTATTACTTCTTAACATTATAATTGTTGTTGTACTTGGTGTATCTTCTATTCAACATTATACAAATTGTTGTAACGTCTGGAATAATCATTCTTAATTAACGATTATTCAATTGGCTCAATGATTATTATGTCCTTGTGTACACGTTTTAAGGCTTCATCTTAACAATTAATAATTGTTAGTAACTACGGTGTACTTATCTAATTCATAAGCATTATTATACAGGTTCGTTGTTAAACTGCTTTAGGGATACAGAACTTTTACTGGTTTAACTTTAACTTATTTAATTGTTATTTAGTTTGTACTTGGAATAATGTAACAGTTAAAAGCAAATTATAAGCATTAATTAATTGGTTAGTAACCCTGCCACCAGACATTCTTAACATTAAGTAATTGTTGTAATCCTTGTATACTTCTTAAATTATTAATTGGTTTGTACCTGGTGTACCTTCTTAAGGCAATTATTAATTGTTGTAATGGTGTAACTTCTAACATTACAATTAACGTTGTACCTGTGTACTTCTTAAACATTAGTAATTGTTCTTGTACTAGGTGGTACTTCTAACATTATTATAAATTGGTTTGTACTGTTGTAGCTTCTTAACATTATAATTGTTGTACTTGGTGTAGCTTCTAATATTAATAATTGTTTGTAGGCTGCTATAACTTCTTATGGCATTATAATTGTTGTAACTGGTGTAGGCTTCTAACATTATAATATTGTTTTAGCTGGTGTACTTCTAACATTACTAATTATTGTTGGCTGATATATCTTTTGCTTTAAACATTATTATTGTTGTGGCTGGTGTAGCTCCTAACAATTATAATTGTTGTACTGTTGTTGCTTTCTTAAAACATGTTATAATTGTTGGTAACTGGTTGTACTTCTAACATTATAATTGTTTGAAACTGTGGGCTATACTTCTTAACATTCATAAATTGTTTGTACTGGTGTACTGTCTAAACATTATAATTGTTGGTAGCTGGTTGTACTTCTAACAAATATTAAATTGTTGTACCTGTGTACTTCTTTGACATTATAGTTGGTTGTGGGGGCTGGTGTACGTTTCTAAACATTATAATGGTTGTTCTGGTGTACTTTCTAAAGCATTATAATTGTTGTAGGCTTGTTGTACTTCTAAACAATTATAAATTGTTTGTTCCTGGTGTACTTTTTAATTATTATAATTGTTGTACTGCTATACCTTCTTAACATTATACAATTGTTGTACCTTGTTGTACTTTTGTTCTAAACATTATGAATTGTTGTATACTGGTGTACTTTAATTTTAATTATTTAATTGTTGTATCCTGTGTACTTCTTAACTATTATAATTGTTGTAGCTGGTGTAAACTTGCTAGAACATTATAATTGTTGTAACTGGTGCACTTCTAAATATTAAATAATTGTTGAAGGAAGCTGTTGTACTTTCTTAAACAATTTAATTTTATTTTACCCTTGGTGTATGCTTCTTAACTATTATTTAATTGTTGTTAAACTGGGTGTAGCTTCTAACATTAATTAATTGTTGGGTACCTTAGTTGTACTTCTAAACATTATAATTGCTGTAAGGGCTGGTTGTAGCGTCTAACATTATAATTGTTTGTAACTGGTGCACCTTCTAAACATTATTAAATTGTTGTACTGTATATAGCTTCTTGCACAATTAATAATTGTTGTATCTGGTGTAAGGCTTCTAACATTATAATTGTTGTTCTTTCTGTTGCACTTCTAACATTATAATTGTTGTGCTGGGTGTACTTTCTAACATTATAATTGTTGTATCTGATATACTTCTTAACATTATATAATTGGTTTAGTTAAAAGGCGGCCGTGTGGTAGCTTCTTTAAGCATTATAATTGTTGTAGCTGGTGTACTTCTAAGCATTGATAATTGTTGTTCTGTTGTACTTCTTAACATTATAATTTGTTGTAACTGGTGTAGCTTCTAACATTAATAATTGTTGTATCTGGATATTACTTCTTTACCATTATAATTGTTGTTTTGTAAGCCTGTGTACTTCTTAACATTAATACAATTGTTGTTACTGGTGTTACTTCTAACATTAAATAATTGTTGTACGCCTGTGTAGCTTCTTAACATTATAATTGTTGTACTCGGTGCTACTTCTAACATTAATAATTGTTGTAAACTGTTGTACTTCTTAAGCATTATCAATTGTTGTATCTGGTTGGGTAGGCTTCTAATTAACATTATAATTGGTTGTAGCTGCTAATACTTGCTTGAAGCCATTATAATTGTTGTTACTCGGTGGTACTTCTGACATTATAATTGTAGTGCTGGTGCACTTCTAACATCATAATTGTTTTACTGGTGTACTTCTAACATTATAATTTTTGTGCTGATATACTTCTTAACATTATAATTGTTGTACTGGTGTACTTCTAACATTATAATTGTTGTACTGTTGTGCTTCTTAACATTATAATTGTTGTACTGGTGTACTTCTAACATTATAATTGTTGTACTGCTATACTTCTTAACATTATAATTGTTGTAGGCTTGGTGTACTTTCTACATTATATTGTTGTACTGTTGTAACTTTTTAACATTATAATTGTTGTACTGGTGTACTTCTAACATTATAATTGTTGTACCTGTGTACTTCTTAACATTATAATTGTTGTACCTGTGTACTTCTTAACACTATAATTGTTGTACCTGTGTACTTCTTAACACTATAATTGTTGTACTGGTGTACTTCTTAACATTATAATTGTTGCACCTGGTACTTCTTGACATTATATTTGTTGTATTAGTGTACCTAACAATATAACTGTTGTACTGATGTATTTCATAACATTAGAATTGTTGTACGAATGCACTGTACCATTATATTCCCTAACAATGTAATTGTTGCACTAGTGTACTTCATAACGTTATAATGGTTGTACCGGAGTACTTCTTAACATTTATCACTGTTGTACCAATGTACTCCTTAACAGTGTAATTGTTGTATATGTGTACTTCTTAACAATATACACTGGTACAACAATTATAATCTGCAATCCTTCAAACGGTTGCGACAAAAGAAGAATTTTTTAAAATGTTGTTATCGACATTGCCAAAACGTTCTTGATGAAAGGGAATCAAGAATCACACGACGTTTATTTAGCTTTTTTCGTTCCGTTTCTCTGCTCTTATTTCTTTGGAATCTTGAATTGCAAATCACCACCTCAGTGGCGTGGTCGGTACGGAGTTGGCGTGCCACCTCGGTGGCCGCGAGTTCGATTCTCGGGCATTCCATTGAGGTGTGTGGTATGTATATTTCTGGTGATAGAAGTTCACGCTCGACGTGGTTCGGAAGTCACGTAGAGCCGTTGGTCCCGTTGCTGAATAAACACTGGTTCCATGCAACGTAAACACCATACAAACAAACAAACAAACAAATTGAATTACAAGTAAGTGACCCATGTGATTTTGTTCCATATGACTAGAATTCGTCTTATGGTTAAATAATAATAATAATAATAATAATAATAATAATAATAATAATAATAATAATAATAATAATAATAATATTATGTGGCGCCGTGGAGGAGTGGGTTAGGTCGTCAATAGACTTAAGTCAAGTTAAGCAACACTGGCTCTGGTCAGTCGTTGGATGGGTGACCGCTCTCCTCGGCGTTGATTCCTTGGGAAAGGATCTTTACCATAATTTCCTCAGTCTACTCAGCTGTAAATGAGTACCTATCCCTGATGGGGTAGGGTCCAGCTATGGGTTAAATAGCAAAACTCAGCAATGATGGAAAGAAATGAAGGATTAAACGACAACGACGTAAATGGAACCTCTGGCAACAGAGGAGCTTCGTCCGGCAACCAGGTATTCAACCCAATTGAAGGGGAAGACGGTCAGGTACTTGGAGGTCGTCATCCAGCAAACTGATCACCACAACGACAATAATCAACAGCCTGAGATTGGAGGCTACAGAGGCAAAAAGGAAGAAATGGACAAGAGAAGAAAATAAGGAAATATGGAGATGCTACATCAAAAGCAACCCGACGGAGGAGAGGATATAGAAGAAGATTGGTCAACATCTGGAATGAGAGGAATAACACCCCCCAAACAGAGCAGAGGCTGGCAGACCAAGCAAGGAACATAAAGAAAAAGAACTGGCTCTCCCCAACAGAAAGAGAAGAACTGGAAAGGGAAATGTCACACGACAACGAATTACACGAAGACGAACTGAGAGACGATGCCACAGAAGACGACAGGGAGGATGAGGTATCAAACAACGACACACGAAGAAACACCGACGAAGTAACAGAGAGGACGGATGGGTAGAAAATAGAGAATGGATGGAGCCAGATACAGAGAGAACAAAGATCCCCTCCATGAAAGCCTACAACACCTTAAGAAATTAAGGGAGAAAACAAGTGAGGTCAATGAAATACTAGGTATAATACAGACCACCAGTATCACAGAAACAAATAACTTGACATATGCAGGAGCAAGATTAGTAGCAGAACTGATGGGAATTCGAACACCAACACCACCAGCACAACCAACCCAACAGCAACCAAAACAGCAACCTCCTTGGAAAAGGCGCCTGGAAAAGCAAAATCATGGTGATGAGATCTGACTTGAGTAAACTGAAAGAGATGGCAGAAAAAAGGCTAAGAAGCAAGAAAACAAGGGAGGAACTCAACGAGAAATACAAAGTACAAGAGAGGGGATTAACAACACAATAGAAGATGTAAAACAGAGCTTAAGGCCAAAGCACATAAGATCCAACGGTACATAAACAGGAATAAGGGATACCAACAGAACAAACTATTCGAACCAACCAGAAAAGACTATACAGCCAACTAAGAGGAGAAGGCAACCACCCAGAAATTCCTGAAGCCGAACCAAGTAAGAGACTCTGGGAAAACATATGGAGCAATCCGGTATCACAACAACAAACATGCAACATGGCTCCAGGAAGTCAAGGAAGAAGAAACAGGGAGAATAAAACAAAGATTCACAGACATCACGACAGACACAGTCAGACACCAACTAAAGAAAATGCCAAACTGGAAAGCCCCAGGTCCCGATGAAGTCCATGGATACTGGCACAAAAACTTCAAGGCCCTACACCCACGAATAGCAGAACAACTCCAGCATTGTATCTCAAATCACCAAGCACCCAAATGGATGACCACAGGAAGAACATCCTTAGTACAAAAAGACAAGAGTAAGGGAAATATAGCCAGTAACTACAGGCCTATCACCTGCCTACCATAATTAATGTGGAAGTTACTAACAGGTATCATCAGTGAAAGGCTATACAACTACCTAGAGGAAGACAAACACCATCCCCCACCAACAGAAAGGCTGCAGAAGGAAGTGTAGGGGCACAAAAGACCAGCTCCTGATAGACAAAATGGTAATGAAGAAACAGTAGGAGAAGGAAAAAAACCAACCTAAGCATGGCATGGATAGACTATAAGAAAGCCTTCGACATGATACCACACACATGGCTAATAGAATGCCTGAAAATATATGGGGCAGAGGAAAATACCACAGCTTCCTCAAAAATACAATGCGCAACTGGAATACAATACTTACAAGCTCTGGAATAAGACTAGCAGAGGTTAATATCAGGAGAGGATCTTCCAGGGCGACTCACTGTCCCCACTACTCTTCGTAGTAGCCATGATTCCCATGACAAAAGTACTACAGAAGATGGATGCCGGTACCAACTCAAGAAAAGAGGCAACAGAATCAACCATCTGATGTTCATGGACGACATCAAGCTGTATGGTAAGAGCATCAAGGAAATAGATACCCTAATCCAGACTGTAAGGATTGTATCTGGGGACATCAGGATGGAGTTTGGAATAGAAAAAATGCGCCTTAGTCAACATACAAAAAGGCAAAGTAACGAGAACTGAAGGGATAAAGCTACCAGATGGGAGCAACATCAAACACATAGATGAGACAGGATACAAAATACCTGGGAATAATGGAAGGAGGAGATATAAAACACCAAGAGATGAAGGACACGATCAGAAAGAATATATGCAGAGACTCAAGGCGATACTCAAGTCAAAACTCAACGCCGGAAATATGATAAAAGCCATAAACACATGGGCAGTGCCAGTAATCAGATACAGCGCAGGAATAGTGGAATGGACGAAGGCAGAACTCCGCAGCATAGATCAGAAAACCAGGAAACATAATGACAATACACAAAGCACTACACCCAAGAGCAAATACTGGACAGACTATACATAACACGAAAGGAAGGAGGGAGAGGACTACTAAGTATAGAGGACTGCGTTCAACATCGAAAACAGAGCACTGGGGCAATATCTGAAACCAGTGAAGACGAGTGGCTAAAGAGTGCATGGGAAGAAGGACTAATAAAAGCAGACGAAGACCCAGAAATATACAGAGACAGGAGAAAGACAGAAAGAACAGAAGACTGGCACAACAAACCAATGCACGGACAATACATGAGACAGACTAAAGAACTAGCCAGCGATGACAATTGGCAATGGCTACAGAGGGGAGAGCTAAAGAAGGAAACTGAAGGAATGATAACAGCGGCACAAGATCAGGCCCTAAGAACCAGATATGTTCAAAGTACGATAGACGGAAATAACATCTCTCCCATATGTAGGAAGTGCAATACGAAAAGTGAAACCATAAACCACATAGCAAGTGAATGCCCGGCACTTGCACAGAACCAGTACAAAAAGAGGCATGATTCAGTAGCAAAAGCCCTCCACTGGAGCCTGTGCAAGAAACATCAGCTACCTTGCAGTAATAGTGGTACGAGCACCAACCTGAAGGAGTGATAGAAAACGATCAGGCAAAGATCCTCTGGGACTATGGTATCAGAACGGATAGG